>NW_027461746.1:1067995-1124164 GCF_050947455.1 Rhinoderma darwinii
GAGACGTGTAGATGATTATTATGGGATATGTGTCTGCACTGTATATAGAGACGTGTAGATGATTATTATGGGATATGTGTCTGCAACTGTATATAGAGACATGTAGATGATTATTATGGGATATATGTCTACACTGTATATAGAGACGTGTAGATGATTATTATGGGATATATGTCTGCACTGTATATAGAGACGTGTAGATGATTATTATGGGATATATGACTGCACTGTATATAGAGATGTGTAGATGATTATTATGGGATATATGACTGCACTGTATATAGAGACATGTAGATGATTATTATGGGATATGTGACTGCACTGTATATAGAGACATGTAGATGATTATTATGGGATATATGACTGCACTGTATATAGAGACGTGTAGATGATTATTATGGGATATATGA
This sequence comes from Rhinoderma darwinii, assembly GCF_050947455.1. Classification (NCBI taxonomy): domain Eukaryota; kingdom Metazoa; phylum Chordata; class Amphibia; order Anura; family Rhinodermatidae; genus Rhinoderma; species Rhinoderma darwinii. Next base: position 1,068,406 of record NW_027461746.1, read on the forward strand.
CTGCACTGTATATAGAGACGTGTAGATGATTATTATGGGATATATGTCTGCACTGTATATAGAGACGTGTAGATGATTATTATGGGATATGTGACTGCACTGTATATAGAGACATGTAGATGATTATTATGGGATATGTGCCTGCACTGTATATAGAGACGTGTAGATGATTATTATGGGATATGTGTCTGCACTGTATAGAGAGACGTGTAGATGATTATTATGGGATATGTGACTGCACTGTATATAGAGACGTGTAGATGATTATTATGGGATATGTGACTGCACTGTATATAGAGACGTGTAGATGATTATTATGGGATATATGTCTGCACTGTATATAGAGACGTGTAGATGATTATTATGGGATATGTGACTGCACTGTATATAGAGACGTGTAGATGATTATTATGGGATATGTGTCTGTACTGTATATAGAGACGTGTAGATGATTATTATGGGATATGTGTCTGCACTGTATATAGAGACGTGTAGATGATTATTATGGGATATGTGACTGCACTGTATATAGAGACGTGTAGATGATTATTATGGGATATATGTCTGCACTGTATATAGAGACGTGTAGATGATTATTATGGGATATGTGTCTGCACTGTATATAGAGACATGTAGATGATTATTATGGGATATATGACTGCACTGTATATAGAGACGTGTAGATGATTATTATGGGATATATGTCTGCACTGTATATAGAGACGTGTAGATGATTATTATGGGATATATGTCTGCACTGTATATAGAGACGTGTAGATGATTATTATGGGATATATGACTGCACTGTATATAGAGACGTGTAGATGATTATTATGGGATATATGTCTGCACTGTATATAGAGACGTGTAGATGATTATTATGGGATATGTGACTGCACTGTATAGAGAGACATGTAGATGATTATTATGGATATATGTCTGCACTGTATATAGAGGACGTGTAGATTATTATGGGATATATGTCTGCACTGTATATAGAGACGTGTAGATGATTATTATGGGATATATGACTGCACTGTATATAGAGACGTGTAGATGATTATTATGGGATATGTGACTGCACTGTATAGAGAGACATGTAGATGATTATTATGGGATATATGTCTGCACTGTATATAGAGACGTGTAGATTATTATGGGATATATGTCTGCACTGTATATAGAGACGTGTAGATGATTATTATGGGATATATGACTGCACTGTATATAGAGACGTGTAGATGATTATTATGGGATATATGTCTGCACTGTATATAGAGACGTGTAGATGATTATTATGGGATATGTGACTGCACTGTATATAGAGACGTGTAGATGATTATTATGGGATATGTGTCTGCACTGTATATAGAGACGTGTAGATGATTATTATGGGATATGTGACTGCACTGTATATAGAGACATGTAAATGATTATTATGGGATATGTGACTGCACTGTATATAGAGACGTGTAGATGATTATTATGGGATATGTGACTGCACTGTATATAGAGACGTGTAGATGATTATTATGGGATATGTGACTGCACTGTATATAGAGACATGTAAATGATTATTATGGGATATGTGACTGCACTGTATATAGAGACGTGTAGATGATTATTATGGGATATATGACTGCACTGTATATAGAGACATGTAGATGATTATTATGGGATATATGTCTGCACTGTATATAGAGACGTGTAGATGATTATTATGGGATATATGACTGCACTGTATATAGAGACGTGTAGATGATTATTATGGGATATGTGACTGCACTGTATATAGAGACGTGTAGATGATTATTATGGGATATATGACTGCACTGTATATAGAGACGTGTAGATGATTATTATGGGATATATGTCTGCACTGTATATAGAGACGTGTAGATGATTATTATGGGATATGTGTCTGCACTGTATATAGAGACGTGTAGATGATTATTATGGGATATATGTCTGCACTGTATATAGAGACATGTAGATGATTATGGGATATATGTCTGCACTGTATATAGAGACGTGTAGATGATTATTATGGGATATATGACTGCACTGTATATAGAGACGTGTAGATGATTATTATGGGATATATGACTGCACTGTATATAGAGACGTGTAGATGATTATTATGGGATATATGACTGCACTGTATATAGAGACGTGTAGATGATTATTATGGGATATATGTCTGCACTGTATATAGAGACGTGTAGATGATTATTATGGGATATGTGACTGCACTGTATATAGAGACATGTAGATGATTATTATGGGATATATGTCTGCACTGTATATAGAGACATGTAGATGATTATTATGGGATATATGTCTGCACTGTATATAGAGACGTGTAGATGATTATTATGGGATATATGACTGCACTGTATATAGAGACATGTAGATGATTATGGGATATATGTCTGCACTGTATATAGAGACGTGTAGATGATTATTATGGGATATATGACTGCACTGTATATAGAGACGTGTAGATGATTATTATGGGATATATGACTGCACTGTATATAGAGACGTGTAGATGATTATTATGGGATATATGACTGCACTGTATATAGAGACGTGTAGATGATTATTATGGGATATATGTCTGCACTGTATATAGAGACGTGTAGATGATTATTATGGGATATGTGTCTGCACTGTATATAGAGACGTGTAGATGATTATTATGGGATATGTGACTGCACTGTATATAGAGACATGTAGATGATTATTATGGGATATATGACTGCACTGTATATAGAGACATGTAGATGATTATTATGGGATATGTGACTGCACTGTATATAGAGACGTGTAGATGATTATTATGGGATATATGTGACTGCACTGTATATAGAGACATGTAGATGATTATTATGGGATATATGTCTGCACTGTATATAGAGACGTGTAGATGATTATTATGGGATATGTGACTGCACTGTATATAGAGACATGTAGATGATTATTATGGGATATGTGTCTGCACTGTATATAGAGACGTGTAGATGATTATTATGGGATATATGTCTGCACTGTATATAGAGACGTGTAGATGATTATTATGGGATATGTGACTGCACTGTATATAGAGACGTGTAGATGATTATTATGGGATATATGTCTGCACTGTATATAGAGACGTGTAGATGATTATTATGGGATATGTGACTGCACTGTATATAGAGACGTGTAGATGATTATTATGGGATATGTGACTGCACTGTATATAGAGACGTGTAGATGATTATTATGGGATATGTGTCTGCACTGTATATAGAGACGTGTAGATGATTATTATGGGATATATGTGACTGCACTGTATATAGAGACATGTAGATGATTATTATGGGATATATGACTGCACTGTATATAGAGACGTGTAGATGATTATTATGGGATATATGTCTGCACTGTATATAGAGACATGTAGATGATTATTATGGGATATGTGACTGCACTGTATATAGAGACGTGTAGATGATTATTATGGGATATATGTCTGCACTGTATATAGAGACCTGTAGATGATTATTATGGGATATATGTCTGCACTGTATATAGAGACGTGTAGATGATTATTATGGGATATGTGACTGCACTGTATATAGAGATGTGTAGATGATTATTATGGGATATATGACTGCACTGTATATAGAGATGTGTAGATGATTATTATGGGATATGTGACTGCACTGTATATAGAGACCTGTAGATGATTATTATGGGATATATGTCTGCACTATATGATATATTAGACTCGGGTCCTGTGCTGGCGCTATCATTATTATTTAGGTCCTGTTGGGTCTCACCTATATATTTTATTATGTGTCTCTCTCTTATTTGGAGGTTTCCACTCTCCCTTTCTCCGGACTTGTTCCTCCCTGAGCGGACACGTCTTTGGCTTGTATGTAGTGATCATGTGACTTGTTTTTTACATTCTCTAATGTGGTTTACAATAAAGACATTTTCTATTTTTGCTGAAATTGATATTAATGTTGTCTCTTTTTTCTCTCTTATTATACCATGGTTGGTAATATTGATATCGGAGAGACCATGTGATCTGCGGAGGGCGAGGTCCTCACATGTGGATCTCCCGGGATGGGGGAGGGGGAAGGGCTGTTATTGGGACAGAGGTCAAGTTTCCTGCAATTGTTTTCCAGTCAGACAATCCTCTGTGCGCTGCACTGCTGACTCCAGACTGATACAATGTAACAAACCCTAAGCTGCATGAGCAGGATTAGGTCAAGGTGAGTTCTTATTTTTTTAAAACATAAAGAAGAATGTTTCCATTCATTGACAGCAAGCTCGCTTTTAAAAACAGAGGAACCGAAGCACAAACTCTTCTAGGAGGTGGTAGGAAGTTGATTATATATAGTAGACCGGCCCTTTAATAACACTATAATAGATGATCAGACCGGGGTAAAGAGGGCGGGCGGTGGGCATGATACCCCTCAGCTTTACCTTAATATTAGGGTCAGCAAAGTCATAGTCCAGGTTGTGTAATGTCCGATGGAACAGGAAACCTCATCATCCACATAACGAAATGAGCCGCAGGGGGCGTGGCTGTGACAACCTCTCACACATGATATACAGGCTGGTTGTCAGTAACAGGGGGCGGGGCTGTGACAACCTCTCACACATGATATACAGGCTGGTTGTCAGTAGTAATAGATGAATAGCTGTTACTGTATATAAGATGTGTGGATCTCATGTCTGATCACAGTGTAATTATATTATATATCAGTGATGTCAGTAACAGGGGGCGGTGCTGTGACAACCTCTCACACATGATATACAGGCTGGTTGTCAGTAACAGGGGGCGGGGCTGTGACTGTATATAAGATGTGTGGATCTCATGTCTGATCACAGTGTAATTATATTATATATCAGTGATGTCAGTAACAGGGGGCGGGGCTGTGACAACCTCTCACACATGATATACAGGCTGGTTGTCAGTAGTAATAGATGAATAGCTGTGACTGTATATAAGATGTGTGGATCTCATGTCTGATCACAATGTAATTATATTATATATCAGTGATGTCAGTAACAGGGGGCGGGGCTGTGACAACCTCTCACACATGATATACAGGCTGGTTGTCAGTAGTAATAGATGAATAGCTGTGACTGTATATAAGATGTGTGGATCTCATGTCTGATCACAATGTAATTATATTATATATCAGTGATGTCAGTAACAGGGGGCGGGGCTGTGACAACCTCTCACACATGATATACAGGCTGGTTGTCAGTAGTAATAGATGAATAGCTGTTACTGTATATAAGATGTGTGGATCTCATGTCTGATCACATGTAATTATATTATATATCAGTGATGTCAGTAACAGGGGGCGGGGCTGTGACAACCTCTCACACATGATATACAGGCTGGTTGTCTGTAGTAATAGATGAATAGCTGTGACTGTATATAAGATGTGTGGATCTCATGTCTGATCACATGTAATTATATTATATATCTGTGATGTCAGTAACAGGGGGCGGGGCTGTGACAACCTCTCACACATGATATACAGGCTGGTTGTCAGTAACAGGGGGCGGGGCTGTGACAACCTCTCACACATGATATACAGGCTGGTTGTCTGTAGTAATAGATGAATAGCTGTTACTGTATATAAGATGTGTGGATCTCATGTCTGATCACAATGTAATTATATTATATATCAGTGATGTCAGTAACAGGGGGCGGGGCTGTGACAACCTCTCACACATGATATACAGGCTGGTTGTCAGTAGTAATAGATGAATAGCTGTTACTGTATATAAGATGTGTGGATCTCATGTCTGATCACAATGTAATTATATTATATATCAGTGATGTCAGTAACAGGGGGCGGGGCTGTGACAACCTCTCACACATGATATACAGGCTGGTTGTCAGTAGTAATAGATGAATAGCTGTTACTGTATATAAGATGTGTGGATCTCATGTCTGATCACAGTGTAATTATATTATATATCAGTGATGCCAGTGACAGGGGGCGGAGCTGTGACAACCTCTCACACATGATATACAGGCTGGTTGTCAGTAGTGATAGATGAATAGCTGTGACTGTATATAAGATGTGTGGATCTCATGTCTGATCACATGTAATTATATTATATATCAGTGATGTCAGTAACAGGGGGCGGGGCTGTGACAACCTCTCACAGGTGATATACAGGCTGGTTGTCAGTAGTAATAGATGAATAGCTGTGACTGTATATAAGATGTGTGGATCTCATGTCTGATCACAGTGTAATTATATTATATATCAGTGATGTCAGTAACAGGGGGCGGGGCTGTGACAACCTCTCACACATGATATACAGGCTGGTTGTCAGTAACAGGGGGCGGGGCTGTGACAACCTCTCACACATGATATACAGGCTGGTTGTCTGTAGTAATAGATGAATAGCTGTTACTGTATATAAGATGTGTGGATCTCATGTCTGATCACAATGTAATTATATTATATATCAGTGATGTCAGTAACAGGGGGCGGGGCTGTGACAACCTCTCACACATGATATACAGGCTGGTTGTCAGTAGTAATAGATGAATAGCTGTTACTGTATATAAGATGTGTGGATCTCATGTCTGATCACAATGTAATTATATTATATATCAGTGATGTCAGTAACAGGGGGCGGGGCTGTGACAACCTCTCACACATGATATACAGGCTGGTTGTCAGTAGTAATAGATGAATAGCTGTTACTGTATATAAGATGTGTGGATCTCATGTCTGATCACAGTGTAATTATATTATATATCAGTGATGCCAGTGACAGGGGGCGGAGCTGTGACAACCTCTCACACATGATATATAGGCTGGTTGTCAGTAGTAGTAGATGAATAGCTGTTACTGTATATAAGATGTGTGGATCTCATGTCTGATCACATGTAATTATATTATATATCAGTGATGTCAGTAACAGGGGGCGGGGCTGTGACAACCTCTCACAGGTGATATACAGGCTGGTTGTCAGTAGTAATAGATGAATAGCTGTGACTGTATATAAGATGTGTGGATCTCATGTCTGATCACAGTGTAATTATATTATATATCAGTGATGTCAGTAACAGGGGGCGGAGCTGTGACAACCTCTCACACATGATATACAGGCTGGTTGTCAGTAGTAATAGATGAATAGCTGTTACTGTATATAAGATGTGTGGATCTCATGTCTGATCACAGTGTATAATTATATTATATATCAGTGATGTCAGTAACAGGGGGTGGGGCTGTGACAACCTCTCACACATGATATACAGGCTGGTTGTCAGTAGTAATAGATGAATAGCTGTTACTGTATATAAGATGTGTGGATCTCATGTCTGATCACAGTGTAATTATATTATATATCAGTGATGTCAGTAACAGGGGGCGGGGCTGTGACAACCTCTCGCACATGATATACAGGCCGGTTGTCAGTAGTAATAGATGAATAGCTGTTACTGTATATAAGATGTGTGGATCTCATGTCTGATCACAGTGTAATTATATTATATATCAGTGATGTCAGTAACAGGGGGCGGGGCTGTGACAACCTCTCACACATGATATACAGGCTGGTTGTCAGTAACAGGGGGCGGGGCTGTGACAACCTCTCACACATGATATACAGGCTGGTTGTCAGTAGTAATAGATGAATAGCTGTTACTGTATATAAGATGTGTGGATCTCATGTCTGATCACAATGTAATTATATTATATATCAGTGATGTCAGTAACGGGGCGGGGCTGTGACAACCTCTCACACATGATATACAGGCTGGTTGTCAGTAGTAATAGATGAATAGCTGTGACTGTATATAAGATGTGTGGATCTCATGTCTGATCACAGTGTAATTATATTATATATCAGTGATGTCAGTAACAGGGGGCGGGGCTGTGACAACCTCTCACACATGATAGACAGGCTGGTTGTCAGTAGTAATAGATGAATAGCTGTTACTGTATATAAGATGTGTGGATCTCATGTCTGACCACAGTGTAATTATATTATATATCAGTGATGTTAGTAACAGGAGGCGGGGCTGTGACAACCTCTCACACATGGTATACAGGCTGGTTGTCAGTAGTAATAGATGAATAGCTGTGACTGTATATAAGATGTGTGGATCTCATGTCTGATCACAGTGTAATTATATTATATATCAGTGATGTCAGTAACAGGGGGCGGGGCTGTGACAACCTCTCACACATGGTATACAGGCTGGTTGTCAGTAGTAATAGATGAATAGCTGTTACTGTATATAAGATGTGTGGATCTCATGTCTGATCACAATGTAATTATATTATATATCAGTGATGTTAGTAACAGGAGGCGGGGCTGTGACAACCTCTCACACATGATATACAGGCTGGTTGTCAGTAGTAATAGATGAATAGCTGTGACTGTATATAAGATGTGTGGATCTCATGTCTGATCACAATGTAATTATATTATATATCAGTGATGTCAGTAACAGGGGGCGGGGCTGTGACAACCTCTCACACATGATATACAGGCTGTTTGTCAGTAGTGATAGATGAATAGCTGTTACTGTATATAAGATGTGTGGATCTCATGTCTGATCACAGTGTAATTATATTATATATCAGTGATGTCAGTAACAGGGGGCGGGGCTGTGACAACCTCTCACACATGATATACAGGCTGGTGTCAGTAGTAATAGATGAATAGCTGTGACTGTATATAAGATGTGTGGATCTCATGTCTGATCACAGTGTAATTATATTATATATCAGTGATGTCAGTAATAGGGGGCGGGGCTGTGACAACCTCTCACACATGATATACAGGCTGGTGTCAGTAGTAATAGATGAATAGCTGTTACTGTATATAAGATGTGTGGATCTCATGTCTGATCACATGTAATTATATTATATATCAGTGATGTCAGTAACAGGGGGCGGGGCTGTGACAACCTCTCACACATGATATACAGGCTGGTTGTCAGTAGTAATAGATGAATAGCTGTCACTGTATATAAGATGTGTGGATCTCATGTAATTATATTATATATCAGTGATGTCAGTAACAGGAGGCGGGGCTGTGACAACCTCACACATGATATACAGGCTGGTTGTCAGTAGTAATAGATGAATAGCTGTGACTGTATATAAGATGTGTGGATCTCATGTCTGATCACAGTGTAATTATATTATATATCAGTGATGTCAGTAACAGGGGGCGGGGCTGTGACAACCTCTCACACATGATATACAGGCTGGTTGTCAGTAGTAATAGATGAATAGCTGTGACTGTATATAAGATGTGTGGATCTCATGTCTGATCACATGTAATTATATTATATATCAGTGATGTCAGTAACAGGGGGCGGGGCTGTGACAACCTCTCACACATGATATACTGGCTGGTTGTCAGTAGTAATAGATGAATAGCTGTGACTGTATATAAGATGTGTGGATCTCATGTCTGATCACAGTGTAATTATATTATATATCAGTGATGTCAGTAACAGGGGGCGGGGCTGTGACAACCTCTCACACATGATATACAGGCTGGTTGTCAGTAGTAATAGATGAATAGCTGTGACTGTATATAAGATGTGTGGATCTCATGTCTGATCACAGTGTAATTATATTATATATCAGTGATGTCAGTAACAGGGGGCGGGGCTGTGACAACCTCTCACACATTATATACAGGCTGGTTGTCAGTAGTAATAGATGAATAGCTGTTACTGTATATAAGATGTGTGGATCTCATGTCTGACCACAATGTAATTATATTATATATCAGTGATGTTAGTAACAGGAGGCGGGGCTGTGACAACCTCTCACACATGATATACAGGCTGGTTGTCAGTAGTAATAGATGAATAGCTGTTACTGTATATAAGATGTGTGGATCTCATGTCTGTTCACAGTGTAATTATATTATATATCAGTGATGTCAGTAACAGGGGGCGGGTCTGTGACAACCTCTCACACATGATATACAGGCTGGTTGTCAGTAGTAATAGATGAATAGCTGTTACTGTATATAAGATGTGTGGATCTCATGTCTGATCACAGTGTAATTATATTATATATCAGTGATGTCAGTAAGAGGGGGCGGGGCTGTGACAACCTCACACATGATATACAGGCTGGTTGTCAGTAGTAATAGATGAATAGCTGTGACTGTATATAAGATGTGTGGATCTCATGTCTGACCACAATGTAATTATATTATATATCAGTGATGTCAGTAACAGGGGGCGGGGCTGTGACAACCTCTCACACATGGTATACAGGCTGGTTGTCAGTAGTAATAGATGAATAGCTGTTACTGTATATAAGATGTGTGGATCTCATGTCTGATCACATGTAATTATATTATATATCAGTGATGTCAGTAACAGGAGGCGGGGCTGTGACAACCTCTCACACATGATATACAGGCTGGTTGTCAGTAGTAATAGATGAATAGCTGTGACTGTATATAAGATGTGTGGATCTCATGTCTGATCACAGTGTAATTATATTATATATCAGTGATGTTAGTAACAGGAGGCGGGGCTGTGACAACCTCTCACACATGATATACAGGCTGGTTGTCAGTAGTAATAGATGAATAGCTGTTACTGTATATAAGATGTGTGGATCTCATGTCTGATCACAATGTAATTATATTATATATCAGTGATGTCAGTAACAGGGGGCGGAGCTGTGACAACCTCTCACACATGATATACAGGCTGGTTGTCAGTAGTAATAGATGAATAGCTGTTACTGTATATAAGATGTGTGGATCTCATGTCTGATCACAGTGTAATTATATTATATATCAGTGATGTCAGTAACAGGGGCGGAGCTGTGACAACCTCTCACACATGATATACAGGCTGGTTGTCAGTAGTAATAGATGAATAGCTGTTACTGTATATAAGATGTGTGGATCTCATGTAATTATATTATATATCAGTGATGTCAGTAACAGGGGGCGGGGCTGTGACAACCTCTCACACATGATATACAGGCTGGTGTCAGTAGTAATAGATGAATAGCTGTGACTGTATATAAGATGTGTGGATCTCATGTCTGATCACAGTGTAATTATATTATATATCAGTGATGTCAGTAACAGGGGGCGGGGCTGTGACAACCTCTCGCACATGATATACAGGCTGGTTGTCAGTAGCAGGGGGCGGGGCTGTGACAACCTCTCACACATGATATACAGGCTGGTTGTCAGTAGTAATAGATGAATAGCTGTTACTGTATATAAGATGTGTGGATCTCATGTCTGATCACAGTGTAATTATATTATATATCAGTGATGTCAGTAACAGGGGGCGGGGCTGTGACAACCTCTCACACATGATATACAGGCCGGTTGTCAGTAGTAATAGATGAATAGCTGTTACTGTATATAAGATGTGTGGATCTCATGTCTGATCACAATGTAATTATATTATATATCAGTGATGTCAGTAACAGGGGGCAGAGCTGTGACAACCTCTCACACATGATATACTGGCTGGTTGTCAGTAACAGGGGGCGGGGCTGTGACAACCTCTCACAGGTGATATACAGGCTGGTTGTCAGTAATAGATGAATAGCTGTGACTGTATATAAGATGTGTGGATCTCATGTCTGATCACAGTGTAATTATATTATATATCAGTGATGTCAGTAACAGGGGGCGGGGCTGTGACAACCTCTCACACGTGATATACAGGCTGGTTGTCAGTAGTAATAGATGAATAGCTGTTACTGTATATAAGATGTGTGGATCTCATGTCTGATCACAGTGTAATTATATTATATATCAGTGATGTTAGTAACAGGAGGCGGGGCTGTGACAACCTCTCACACATGATATACAGGCTGGTTGTCAGTAGTAATAGATGAATAGCTGTCACTGTATATAAGATGTGTGGATCTCATGTCTGATCACAGTGTAATTATATTATATATCAGTGATGTCAGTAACAGGGGGCGGGGCTGTGACAACCTCTCACACATGGTATACAGGCTGGTTGTCAGTAGTAATAGATGAATAGCTGTGACTGTATATAAGATGTGTGGATCTCATGTCTGATCACAGTGTAATTATATTATATATCAGTGATGTCAGTAACAGGGGGCGGGGCTGTGACAACCTCTCACACATGGTATACAGGCTGGTTGTCAGTAGTAATAGATGAATAGCTGTTACTGTATATAAGATGTGTGGATCTCATGTCTGATCACAATGTAATTATATTATATATCAGTGATGTTAGTAACAGGAGGCGGGGCTGTGACAACCTCTCACACATGGTATACAGGCTGGTTGTCAGTAGTAATAGATGAATAGCTGTTACTGTATATAAGATGTGTGGATCTCATGTCTGATCACAATGTAATTATATTATATATCAGTGATGTTAGTAACAGGAGGCGGGGCTGTGACAACCTCTCACACATGATATACAGGCTGGTTGTCAGTAGTAATAGATGAATAGCTGTCACTGTATATAAGATGTGTGGATCTCATGTCTGATCACAATGTAATTATATTATATATCAGTGATGTCAGTAACAGGGGGCGGGGCTGTGACAACCTCTCACACATGATATACAGGCTGGTTGTCAGTAGTGATAGATGAATAGCTGTTACTGTATATAAGATGTGTGGATCTCATGTCTGATCACAATGTAATTATATTATATATCAGTGATGTCAGTAACAGGGGGCGGGGCTGTGACAACCTCTCACACATGATATACAGGCTGGTGTCAGTAGTAATAGATGAATATCTGTTACTGTATATAAGATGTGTGGATCTCATGTCTGATCACAGTGTAATTATATTATATATCAGTGATGTCAGTAACAGGGGGCGGGGCTGTGACAACCTATCACACATGATATACAGGCTGGTTGTCAGTAGTAATAGATGAATAGCTGTTACTGTATATAAGATGTGTGGATCTCATGTCTGATCACAATGTAATTATATTATATATCAGTGATGTCAGTAACAGGGGGCGGAGCTGTGACAACCTCTCACACATTATATACAGGCTGGTTGTCAGTAGTAATAGATGAATAGCTGTCACTGTATATAAGATGTGTGGATCTCATGTAATTATATTATATATCAGTGATGTCAGTAACAGGGGGCGGGGCTGTGACAACCTCTCACACATGATATACAGGCTGGTTGTCAGTAGTAATAGATGAATAGCTGTCACTGTATATAAGATGTGTGGATCTCATGTAATTATATTATATATCAGTGATGTCAGTAACAGGGGGCGGGGCTGTGACAACCTCTCACACATGATATACAGGCTGGTGTCAGTAGTAATAGATGAATAGCTGTGACTGTATATAAGATGTGTGGATCTCATGTCTGATCACAGTGTAATTATATTATATATCAGTGATGTCAGTAACAGGGGGCGGGGCTGTGACAACCTATCACACATGATATACAGGCTGGTTGTCAGTAGTAATAGATGAATAGCTGTTACTGTATATAAGATGTGTGGATCTCATGTCTGATCACAGTGTAATTATATTATATATCAGTGATGTCAGTAACAGGGGGCGGGGCTGTGACAACCTCTCACACATGATATACAGGCTGGTTGTCAGTAGTAATAGATGAATAGCTGTTACTGTATATAAGATGTGTGGATCTCATGTCTGATCACAATGTAATTATATTATATATCAGTGATGTCAGTAACAGGGGGCGGGGCTGTGACAACCTCTCACACATGATATACAGGCTGGTTGTCAGTAGTAATAGATGAATAGCTGTTACTGTATATAAGATGTGTGGATCTCATGTCTGATCACAGTGTAATTATATTATATATCAGTTATGTCAGTAACAGGGGGCGGGGCTGTGACAACCTCTCACACATGATATACAGGCTGGTTGTCAGTAGTAATAGATGAATAGCTGTTACTGTATATAAGATGTGTGGATCTCATGTCTGATCACAGTGTAATTATATATCAGTGATGTCAGTAACAGGGGGCGGAGCTGTGACAACCTCTCACACATGATATACAGGCTGGTTGTCAGTAGTAATAGATGAATAGCTGTTACTGTATATAAGATGTGTGGATCTCATGTCTGATCACAATGTAATTATATTATATATCAGTGATGTCAGTAACAGGGGGTGGGGCTGTGACAACCTCTCACACATGATATACAGGCTGGTTGTCAGTAACAGGGGGCGGGGCTGTGACAACCTCTCACACATGATATACAGGCTGGTTGTCAGTAGTAATAGATGAATAGCTGTTACTGTATATAAGATGTGTGGATCTCATGTCTGATCACAATGTAATTATATTATATATCAGTGATGTCAGTAACAGGGGGTGGGGCTGTGACAACCTCTCACACATGGTATACAGGCTGGTTGTCAGTAGTAATAGATGAATAGCTGTTACTGTATATAAGATGTGTGGATCTCATGTCTGATCACATGTAATTATATTATATATCAGTGATGTCAGTAACAGGGGGTGGGGCTGTGACAACCTCTCACACATGATATACAGGCCGGTTGTCAGTAGTAATAGATGAATAGCTGTTACTGTATATAAGATGTGTGGATCTCATGTCTGATCACAGTGTAATTATATTATATATCAGTGATGTCAGTAACAGGGGGCGGGGCTGTGACAACCTCTCACACATGATATACAGGCCGGTTGTCAGTAGTAATAGATGAATAGCTGTTACTGTATATAAGATGTGTGGATCTCATGTCTGATCACATGTAATTATAGTATATATCAGTGATGTCAGTAACAGGGGGCGGGGCTGTGACAACCTCTCACACATGATATACAGGCTGGTTGTCAGTAGTAATAGATGAATAGCTGTTACTGTATATAAGATGTGTGGATCTCATGTCTGATCACAATGTAATTATATTATATATCAGTGATGTCAGTAACAGGAGGCTGAGCTGTGACAACCTCTCACACATGATATACAGGCTGGTTGTCAGTAGTAATTGATGAATAGCTGTTACTGTATATAAGATGTGTGGATCTCATGTCTGACCACAATGTAATTATATTATATATCAGTGATGTCAGTAACAGGGGGCGGAGCTGTGACAACCTCTCACACATGGTATACAGGCTGGTTGTCAGTAGTGATAGATGAATAGCTGTTACTGTATATAAGATGTGTGGATCTCATGTCTGATCACAGTGTAATTATATTATATATCAGTGATGTCAGTAACAGGGGGCGGGGCTGTGACAACCTCTCACACATGATATACAGGCTGGTTGTCAGTAGTAATAGATGAATAGCTGTTACTGTATATAAGATGTGTGGATCTCATGTCTGATCACATGTAATTATATTATATATCAGTGATGTCAGTAACAGGGGGCGGGGCTGTGACAACCTCTCACACATGATATACAGGCTGGTTGTCAGTAGTAATAGATGAATAGCTGTTACTGTATATAAGATGTGTGGATCTCATGTCTGATCACAATGTAATTATATTATATATCAGTGATGTCAGTAACAGGGGGCGGGGCTGTGACAACCTCTCACACATGATATACAGGCTGGTTGTCAGTAGTAATAGATGAATAGCTGTTACTGTATATAAGAAGTGTGGATCTCATGTCTGATCACAGTGTAATTATATTATATATCAGTGATGTCAGTAACAGGGGGCGGAGCTGTGACAACCTCTCACACATGATATACAGGCTGGTTGTCAGTAGTATTAGATGAATAGCTGTTACTGTATATAAGATGTGTGGATGTCATGTCTGATCACATGTAATTATATTATATATCAGTGATGTCAGTAACAGGGGGCGGGGCTGTGACAACCTCTCACACATGATATACGGGCTGGTTGTCAGTAGTAATAGATGAATAGCTGTTACTGTATATAAGATGTGTGGATCTCATGTCTGATCACAATGTAATTATATTATATATCAGTGATGTCAGTAACAGGGGGCGGGGCTGTGACAACCTCTCACACATGGTATACAGGCTGGTTGTCAGTAGTAATAGATGAATAGCTGTGACTGTATATAAGATGTGTGGATCTCATGTCTGATCACAATGTAATTACATTATATATCAGCGATGTCAGTAACAGGGGGCGGAGCTGTGACAACCTCTCACACATGATATACAGGCTGGTTGTCAGTAGTAATAGATGAATAGCTGTTACTGTATATAAGATGTGTGGATCTCATGTCTGATCACAGTGCAATTATATTATATATCAGTGATGTCAGTAACAGGGGGCGGGGCTGTGACAACCTCTCACACATGATATACAGGCTGGTTGTCAGTAGTGATAGATGAATAGCTGTTACTGTATATAAGATGTGTGGATCTCATGTCTGATCACAGTGCAATTATATTATATATCAGTGATGTCAGTAACAGGGGGCGGGGCTGTGACAACCTCTCACACATGATATACAGGCCGGTTGTCAGTAGTAATAGATGAATAGCTGTTACTGTATATAAGATGTGTGGATCTCATGTCTGATCACATGTAATTATATTATATATCAGTGATGTCAGTAACAGGGGGCGGGGCTGTGACAACCTCTCACACATGATATACAGGCTGGTTGTCAGTAGTAATAGATGAATAGCTGTTACTGTATATAAGATGTGTGGATCTCATGTCTGATCACAATGTAATTATATTATATATCAGTGATGTCAGTAACAGGGGGCGGGGCTGTGACAACCTCTCACACATGATATACAGGCTGGTTGTCAGTAGTAATAGATGAATAGCTGTTACTGTATATAAGAAGTGTGGATCTCATGTCTGATCACAGTGTAATTATATTATATATCAGTGATGTCAGTAACAGGGGGCGGAGCTGTGACAACCTCTCACACATGATATACAGGCTGGTTGTCAGTAGTATTAGATGAATAGCTGTTACTGTATATAAGATGTGTGGATGTCATGTCTGATCACATGTAATTATATTATATATCAGTGATGTCAGTAACAGGGGGCGGGGCTGTGACAACCTCTCACACATGATATACGGGCTGGTTGTCAGTAGTAATAGATGAATAGCTGTTACTGTATATAAGATGTGTGGATCTCATGTCTGATCACAATGTAATTATATTATATATCAGTGATGTCAGTAACAGGGGGCGGGGCTGTGACAACCTCTCACACATGGTATACAGGCTGGTTGTCAGTAGTAATAGATGAATAGCTGTGACTGTATATAAGATGTGTGGATCTCATGTCTGATCACAATGTAATTACATTATATATCAGCGATGTCAGTAACAGGGGGCGGGGCTGTGACAACCTCTCACACATGATATACAGGCTGGTTGTCAGTATAATAGATGAATAGCTGTTACTGTATATAAGATGTGTGGATCTCATGTCTGATCACAGTGTAATTATATTATATATCAGTGATGTCAGTAACAGGGGCGGGGCTGTGACAACCTCTCACACATGATATACAGGCTGGTTGTCAGTAGTAATAGATGAATAGCTGTTACTGTATATAAGATGTGTGGATCTCATGTCTGATCACATGTAATTATATTATATATCAGTGATGTCAGTAACAGGGGGCGTGGCTGTGACAACCTCTCACACATGATATACAGGCTGGTTGTCAGTAGTAATAGATGAATAGCTGTTACTGTATATAAGATGTGTGGATCTCATGTCTGATCACAGTGCAATTATATTATATATCAGTGATGTCAGTAACAGGGGGCGGGGCTGTGACAACCTCTCACACATGATATACAGGCTGGTTGTCAGTAGTGATAGATGAATAGCTGTTACTGTATATAAGATGTGTGGATCTCATGTCTGATCACAGTGTAATTATATTATATATCAGTGATGTCAGTAACAGGGGGCGGGGCTGTGACAACCTCTCACACATGATATACAGGCTGGTTGTCAGTAGTAATAGATGAATAGCTGTTACTGTATATAAGATGTGTGGATCTCATGTCTGATCACATGTAATTATATTATATATCAGTGATGTCAGTAACAGGGGGCGGGGCTGTGACAACCTCTCACACATGATATACAGGCTGGTTGTCAGTAGTAATAGATGAATAGCTGTGACTGTATATAAGATGTGTGGATCTCATGTCTGATCACATGTCATTATATTATATATCAGTGATGTCAGTAACAGGGGGCGGGGCTGTGACAACCTCTCACACATGATATACAGGCTGGTTGTCAGTAGTGATAGATGAATAGCTGTTACTGTATATAAGATGTGTGGATCTCATGTCTGATCACAGTGTAATTATATTATATATCAGTGATGTCAGTAACAGGGGGCGGGGCTGTGACAACCTCTCACACATGATATACAGGCTGGTTGTCAGTAGTAATAGATGAATAGCTGTAAGGCTGAGTTCACACGACCTATTTTCAGGCGTAAACGAGGCGTATTATGTCTCGTTTTACGTCTGAAAATAGGGCTACAATACGTCGGCAAACATTTGCCCATTTATTTGAATGGGTTTGCCGACGTATTGTGCAGACGACCTGTTATTTACGCGCCGTCATTTGACAGCTGTCAAACGCCGACGCGTAAAAATACAGCCTCGTCAAAAGAAGTGCAGGGCACTTATATACATTATATGCGGGACACTTTTATACATTATATGCGGGACACTTATATACATTATATGCGGGACACTTATATACATTATATGCGGGACACTTCTATACATTATATGCGGGACACTTCTATACATTATATGCGGGACACTTATATACATTATATGCGGGACACTTATATACATTATATGCGGGACACTTATATACATTATATGCGGGACACTTATATACATTATATGCGGGACACTTATATACATTATATGCGGGACACTTCTATACATTATATGCGGGACACTTATATACATTATATGCGGGACACTTCTATACATTATATACGGGACACTTCTATACATTATATGCGGGACACTTATATACATTATATGCGGGACACTTATATACATTATATGCGGGGCACTTATATACATTATATGCAGGACACTTATATACATTATATGCAGGACACTTATATACATTATATGCAGGACACTTATATACATTATATGCAGGACACTTATATACATTATATGCGGGACACTTATATACATTATATGCGGGACACTTATATACATTACATGCGGGACACTTATATACATTATATGCAGGACACTTATATACATTATATGCGGGACACTTATATACATTATATGCGGGACACTTATATACATTATATGCGGGACACTTATATACATTATATGCAGGACACTTATATACATTATATGCGGGACACTTATATACATTATATGCGGGACACTTATATACATTATATGCGGGACACTTATATACATTATATACGGAACACTTATATACATTATATGCGGGACACTTATATACATTATATGCGGGACACTTATATACATTATATGCAGGACACTTCTTTGGACGTTTTTGGAGCTGTTTTCTCATAGACTCCAATGAAAACAGCTCCAAAAACGGACGTAAAAAACGCCGCGAAAAATGCGAGTTTCGTCAAAAACCGTCTGAAAAGCAGGGTCTGTTTTCCCTTGAAAACAGCTCTGGATTTTCAAACGTTTATGGTCACTACGTGTGAACATACCCTGATTCTCAGTATCTGTATTATTCTGTATATATATATACACTGCACAGTACCACTTCTCCTGTCCTGTATACTGGGTGTAATTCTCAGTATCTGTATTATTCTGTATATATACACGGCACAGTACCACTTCTCCTGTCCTGTATACTGGGTGTAATTCTCAGTATCTGTATTATTCTGTATATATGGACACTGCACAGTACCACTTCTCCTGTCCTGTATACTGGGTGTAATTCTCAGTATCTGTATTATTCTGTATATATATACACGGCACAGTACCACTCCTCCTGTCCTGTATACTGGGTGTAATTCTCAGTATCTGTATTATTCTGTATATATATACACTGCACAGTACCACTTCTCCTGTCCTGTATACTGGGTGTAATTCTCAGTATCTGTATTATTCTGTATATACACTGCACAGTACCACGTCTCCTGTCCTGTATACTGGGTGTAATTCTCAGTATCTGTATTATTCTGTATATATGGACACGGCACAGTACCACTCCTCCTGTCCTGTATACTGGGTGTAATTCTCAGTATCTGTATTATTCTGTATATATACACTGCACAGTACCACTTCTCCTGTCCTGTATACTGGGTGTAATTCTCAGTATCTGTATTATTCTGTATATATGGACACTGCACAGTACCACTTCTCCTGTCCTGTATACTGGGTGTAATTCTCAGTATCTGTATTATTCTGTATATATGGACACTGCACAGTACCACTTCTCCTGTCCTGTATACTGGGTGTAATTCTCAGTATCTGTATTATTCTGTATATATGGACACTGCACAGTACCACGTCTCCTGTCCTGTATACTGGGTGTAATTCTCAGTATCTGTATTATTCTGTATATATGGACACTGCACAGTACCACTTCTCCTGTCCTGTATACTAGGTGTAATTCTCAGTATCTGTATTATTCTGTATATATATATACACTGCACAGTACCACTTCTCCTGTCCTGTATACTGGGTGTAATTCTCAGTATCTGTATTATTCTGTATATATGGACACTGCACAGTACCACGTCTCCTGTCCTGTATACTGGGTGTAATTCTCAGTATCTGTATTATTCTGTATATATGGACACTGCACAGTACCACTTCTCCTGTCCTGTATACTGGGTGTAATTCTCAGTATCTGTATTATTCTGTATATATAGACACTGCACAGTACCACTTCTCCTGTCCTGTATACTGGGTGTAATTCTCAGTATCTGTATTATTCTGTGTATATATACACTGCACAGTACCACTTCTCATCTTTTTTAATAAATGTTAACAAACATACACATGCCATAAATCCGCACATACAATACACGGGTCATAAACCAACACAAAACGAACAAGTTCTAAACACATTATGAATCTCGGCCGTCTCCTCTCTGGTCCAGATCACATTCCTACCAGCACTCAGTCTTCTGTATTATAACTCACATCATCCACACATCACTCACATCATCCACACGTCACTCACCATCCACACATCACTCATCATCCACACATCACTCATCATCCACACGTCACTCACATTAGTATAAATACAAATACACAAAACTCATAGTCACAACATCAATCCAGACGCCTCAAAAGGAACAAAATCAGTAACAGTCTAAAAAATAACATAAATAAAATTGTTAAACTACAATAAAACCAAAAACTGACCCTAACCGGTCCATGTGCCCATCAAAGTATATTAACCAAGGAAAATGAGAAATTCCTACATGAGAAAACACAACATGAGCCTAATCAGCAAATAACCCCCCCCCCCTTTTTTTTTTTTTTTTTTTTTTTTTTATAATCTTGTATTTTTTTTTTTATTTTTTTTTACATTTTTAAATGTTTTTTTTTTTTTGTTTTTTTTTTCCCTCCACCCTTTTTCTTAACCACAAATCCGCAATATGAATACCAATTAGTACCCAATATATACAATATATACAAAACAATACTGAACATACATATATATATATATCTATAATATCTACATTATACCCAATTCAAGACCAATGTCCAGTCCAAAGTCCGTACCTTTAAGCTCCGACCGACACCATCGTCCATCCTTCAATGTCTCTTTGATCGGGCCCGGCTTTTTCTTATTATTTGTACCACCCCTCCCCCACTTTCCCCCCTCCCCACCTAACACCTAACCCCCTCACATCTATACAAAAATACTACACTCTACAAGATATAGTAAGTAAAGACTCAGCCTGTACAATGGCATACATTACCTGACATAACACATAACACATCCTTAACAAATCCTACCCACAAGGCCCTGGTTCGGTACCTGCAAGCCCTATATCCATCATCAACTATACAGAAAACAAAAAGCTACAGTGACAGCATTAGCCCCTCACCAGGAATAGAGACGACTAGACTAGGGCACGCTGAAGGAGAAACCCCTCCAAAGCATGGAGGCCCTACTCGTGCCCAGTCTCTCGAACTCCAAAGAACGAACCTTCCCCAGGTCACCGAGAATGTTCCTCACCACCTCTTCCTCCGGGAGGGTTTTTTGTCTGGTTGATACAAAACACCGTGCGTTCCACGTGCCGTACCTGACCGCTAAGCTGACTAAGAATAAAGTGCCCCGATCTCGACCACCCAGGTGTCTGAATGTTCCATAGGCCCATTCCGCATAGGAGAGACCGGTCAGACCAGGCCAACCAATGGAGGCACCCACCCTGCTGTAGACCCCTGTATTGAGGGGACAATGAAGCAGGAAGTGCTCCATGCTTTCCAGCACGCCGCCACACTCCTCCCGGGGACAACCCCTTTCCTCAGGGTTCCTGTGTTTCAAGTTGTCCCTCACATACAGTTTCCCATGGAAGCAACGCCAAGCCAAGTCCCAAAACTTTAAAGGGATCCTACTAGAATTTAAAACCCTCAAACCAACCTCCAGATCCCGACTTGGGCAGTCCCTGAGCGCCAGGGGCTTCTGGAAATGGGTCAACAGAACTCTGTTGTCAAGGAGCCTCCTTGACAGAGTCCTGATCTCCCACATCCCCAGACCCCACCGGCGAATTGTTTTCAGAACCACGTTAGCGTAAGCCGGAAGATGCCCATGCGGCGTGCGAAGGTCCTTCACTTGCCCTCCTGTCTCCCATTCCTGGAAGAAAGGCCGAAACCACCCCCTGCAGGAGACTACCCACGGAGGAGCCCTCTCTTGCCAGAGGTTTGACATGTTGATCTTTACAAAGGTATTAACCAGGAATACCACAGGGTTGACCATACACAACCCCCCTAGTCTCCTCGTACGGTATGTCACCTCCCTCTTGACTAGGTTCAGCTTATTCCCCCATAACATCTGGAAGAACAAGCTGTAGACCCGAGTCCAGAGAGGTTCTGGCAAGATGCAGACACTGCCCAAATAGATTAACAAAGGGAGCAGGTAAGTTTTGATCAAGTTGACCCTTTCCCTGAGGGTCAAAGACCAACCCTTCCACTGGTCGACCTTCTGAGTGGCGATCTTTAGCCTGCTGTCCCAATTTTGTTTGGGGTAATCCCCCTGGCCAAATTCGATGCCGAGAATTTTTACAAACTCCTGAGGCCCTGGAAGAGTGTCCGAGAGATCAAAGGTAGGATCTCCCCCTCCCAGCCAGAGACTCTTACACTTATCCTGGTTGATCATGGACCCGGATGCCTCCGAGTAGCGGTCAACTTCAGACATCACCCACTCTGCCTCCCCTCTCGAGGACACAAAGACGGTGACGTCATCCGCATACGCCACCACTCTCAGAGTGGCTTCCGAGGCTGCCAAGTCCATGCTGACTCCCACCAACGGTCCACGATCTACCCTCCTAAGGAAGGGGTCAATCGCGAACACGTATAAAAGCGGGCTCAGCGGGCAACCCTGGCGAACCCCAGACCCAACCTCAAAAGAGCGGCCAATCCAACCGTTCACAAGCGGAAAACTCTCTGCCCCTGCATACAAGATCTTAAGCCAATCAACAAACCCCCCCGGCAGACCATACCTCAGAAGGACCGACCAGAGATACTCGTGATCAACCCGATCAAACGCTTTTGCCTGATCCAAGGACAGCAAGTACCCCTTCCAACGGCCCGCCCTACTCTGCTCCACTGCCTCTCGGACACCGAGTACAGCGCTAAACGCGCTGCGGCCTGGAACAGAGCAATGCTGAGCCCCCGAAAGGAGCCGGGGTGCAAATTTCACCAGCCGATTAAACAGCACCTTTGCCAGAACCTTTCTGTCCACATTGAGTAGCGCTATGGGACGCCAATTCTCAATGTGCGATGGGTCTTTACCCTTTGACAGGATGATCAGGGCCGACCTCCTCATTGACTTCGGCAAAGTGCCCGAGGAAAGACACTCATTCAACACCTCAGTCAACAGGGGAACTAAAATGTCCTTAAAGGTCTTGTAAAATTCAGACGTTAAGCCATCTGGACCCGGCGACTTCTTGAGGGCAAGCCCTTCAATCGCCAGTCTCACTTCCTCTTCCCTGATCGCCTCTGCCAAGACACCAAGAGAGGGGTCTACTCCTGGTTCGGGGACAGTTTCAGCCAGGAAAGCCGACATCGCATCCCGATCAAGATCCATCTTTCCCAAGAGGTGCGAGTAAAAGGATCTGACGACCTCCAAGATCCCTGATCTGGACCTTTTCAGGGATCCTGTACTGTCCATCAGTCCTGAAACCACTTTACTATTTACTGACATCTTGCAGTTCTTGTAGGGGTCGGGCGAGCGGTACTTCCCAAAATCCCTCTCAAAAACTAAAGATGCGTGTCTATCATACTGGCAACTCTTAAGCAAAGATTTCACTCTGGAAATGTCCTCGCGGTCACCTCCAGTCGAGACAAGATGCTCGAGTTTCCTCCTCAGGCCCTGATACAGGCGGTACCTGTCCAGGCTCCTGAGGCTCGAGAGCTGGCGGAAGAAACTCGCCACCCTTTTTTTGAACATCTCCCACCACTCCGACTTACTGCTACAAAGATCCAGTAATGGTACCTGGCTCTGAAAGAAATCCTCAAAGGACCGTCTTATCTCCGCTTCTTCCAAGAGAGACGAATTGAGCCTCCAAAAGCCTCTTCCCATCCGGGGGGTCTCTGCAACATTCAGAGAAAATAAAATTAAACAGTGGTCGGAGAACTCCACCTCAACGACGGACACTGCCGAAGAGATGGCATCCTCCTTTAAATAAAACCTATCTATTCTAGACCTACAACTACCTCGATAAAAGGTGAATCCCGCGTGGCCTGGGGTGTGCCGGATGTGGACATCCACCAGGCGAGCCTCACTAGCTATCCTATTTAGGGCCACACAGTCATAAGTCAGCCTGTCTCTGGAACCTCCCCTATCTTGGGACCTCGTGGCAGCATTGAAGTCCCCTCCAAAGACCACCTGCCGACTCGTAAAAAGATAGGGCTTGATCCTCATAAAGAGACTTTTCCGGTCCCAGCTGGTTTGGGGACCATAGATGTTAATGAGCCTGAGCTCCTGTCCCTTCATGAGGACATCCAAGATCAGGCACCTCCCCATTTCTAATTCAATAACCCGTCTGCATTCTACCGATGCGGTGAAAAGAACCGCCACCCCGCTACCCGGCTCGGCCGCAAGAGACCAATAAGATGGTCCACGCCTCCACTCCTTTTTCGCTTTATGTATGGCTGCCAAGTCTGTCAGCCTGGTCTCCTGCAAAAATAAAATGTCGGCCTCAATTCGGCCGAGAAAATCAAAGGCCGCAAATCTAGCCTTGTCAGATTTAATGCTGGCGACATTAATAGATGCCAGCGTCAACGGGGTGGGTGCCGCCATCCTGGGTGATTGAATTAGATGACCTTTTTCCCCTTCCCCTTGCCCTTCCCCTGGTTTTTATCACTGTCTGATGAAGAGCCGAGGGCCCTTTTGAGGGATGCTGATGTGTCCATATCCCTCCCTTCCTCCACCTCCCCGCCAGCACCACTATCAACCTCACCTCCAGGCTCCGGGACAGCGCTTCTCCCTGAGGGTTCCGCATGCCCTGAGGCAAGAAGCTGGACGCCCCCCACAGACCCCCTCGTCACCTTCGCCACATCCTCACCCCCACACTCCTCATCTGAAGAGGAGATGTCCTTGAGGGTTTGAAAGCGGTTTGAGAGAACAACAAGAGGTGAGTCGGTTGGGCTTTCCTTAGGCACCTGGACCAGGGGAGGAGAAGATTTCTTATCTCCCTTTTTTTTCTTTTTAGCACCCTGCTTGCGCTTTTCATCTAGCCACCGTCTACTGTCCTCATCCATACTTTCATATAGCGAGGAACATGAAGAAGCGGCTTCCTCCTCCCTCTCCAACCTCCTGACCTCTTCATTCAAGTCCTGTTCCCCCAGGGCCTCAGTAGCAATGACACTCGCCCCCGGAGCAGGGCCAAGGGTTACCCCAATTGCCTGGGGCTCCCCGAGCTCCCTACTCCTTCGACGGTTCTCCAATCGCCTTAACTTGGAGGGTGACTTGCCTTTCTTCCCTGGCCCCTCAGCCCCTTCACCTCCACCAGTGCCAACCACGGCAGGAGCAACCTCTCGGCTTTCTCCCGCTGGGCCCGCCATGGCGTTGGCAAAGGAACGAGGGCAGCGACTGAATGGGTGACCTAGATCCCCACACAGGTGACACCGAATATCCCCACAGGATGTGGCAAGATGACCTATCCCCCCGCACAACGCACACTTCTGCACTCTGCAGTGGGCACTGAAGTGCGTGGGGTCACCACACCTGTGGCAGAGCTTCGGCTGCCCCTGGTAAAAGGCCAGGATTCGGTCCCTTCCTAAAAAG
This sequence comes from Rhinoderma darwinii, assembly GCF_050947455.1. Taxonomy (NCBI): domain Eukaryota; kingdom Metazoa; phylum Chordata; class Amphibia; order Anura; family Rhinodermatidae; genus Rhinoderma; species Rhinoderma darwinii. The sequence goes on from NW_027461746.1 coordinate 1,094,868, forward strand.
GCTGAGGAAGGGATGTGGGTGACAGTACTTCCTGAACGCTTTAATTTAACCATAAAGGTCCAGGCCCCTGACCAGATGCCAAATTCATCCCTGTTTTTTTTGGGGACCTCCGTTACCTCCCCGTACCTGCTGAGCCAGGTCATAATGTCCATACAAGAAAGACACTCATTGCAAGTTAGGACGGTCACCTTCTTGATTTCGCTCTGACGAGACAACGCTTGTACAGCGAAGTCTCGCCAGCCGGGCTCATTCTTCACCAGCTCATAATTTGACCAAAAGAGCTCCAGGCCCTCCGGCCGAACAAAGCTGATGTCAAATACTGGGGTGCCATAGGGATGTATCAGGGCAAAGATGTCGATCGCCCTGAAATTCATCTTCAAGAGAAGCTCAACTATTTTTGCCCTAGGTGGGCACGTATCATTGCCTCTCCAGCGAAGACGAACAACATTCCTACGAGCCCCCCCAGGCCCGGCTGTCGGAAGGGTCCACACAGTTTCCCCTTCCCTTTCTTCTCGGAAAGCAGTCAGGCCATGCCTGTCTATCCAGAAGGACAGATCAACCGCTCGGCCCTCTACCATTATTGTTCTCTCACCCTTTTTAAGGGCCTCCAGGAGGCGCCGCTGTAAAATACCGTCCCCAGAGCCTGAAGATGAGGAGGAGGCCCCAGCAGTGACACTGGCATAACTGCGAGTAGTCACCCCTGGGGGGGCAGATGGACCGGCCTCACTAGACCTCATACCCCTGGCAGTAACATTCCCACCACTCACCCCGGCCCCAGACACAGGAGAGGGACCATTATCAATATCACTCGTACCTGCACCATTCATACCCTCACCATTATTAGCAGCACTTGTACCGGCACCATTCATACCCTCACCCTCTGGACCAGCAGTAAAAAGTATTTCTGGGCCGGATGTTATCGCCTCGGTGTCATCAGGTTTCCCCTCAACCTCATTAGCGTGACATTTATTTACTTGAGACAATCCTTCCTTCTTAGAGCCAGCAATGCCCAGACTCGCCCTCACCCCTGGCAAAGCTGGCTCCCGGGCTGGGGATTCATGTGACGCAGCCACCATAGGAATACTAGTGACTGCGCCACCGGACCCAATGACCGCAAGCTTGGGGGGACATTCAACCGTGCCGTCAGTCCCAGCAGCCCCTTCATGCTGCCGCCGCTCAGTAGCACCAACGGGTTCCAGGGACACTGGAATATTCGCTGCCAGCTCTGGTGTCGAGCCGCTCCCCATTACTGAAGAGGAAACCTGAGCACCAGAGCTTTTTTCTGCACCCAACGCTGGGCCACCAACATTATCTGGCGCTATCGACGCCTTAAAAACGCCACCAAAAACGCCACCGCTACTACGACAAGCAGGGACATCAGCCTCCTCTATCACGCCATCATTAATCTCCCCGCTTTCCTGCACCGGACCCACTTCAGGGCCCGGGCTAGGCTGGATCACGGGGCTTGTGCAGCGAGCTGACCCTGCGGCCAGCTGGGGTAGCACTGGGTGGGGAACAAACTTAAAACTGACCTCCTCCACGATTTTTCCAGCCTTTCTTGATTTTAGTCGCCGCCGGGCTTTGCGCTTTGCTGCGCGCTTGGCATTAACATTCTCCTCTGGACCCAAGTCCGCGCCAAAAGAAAAATGCTGCAGACTCACCGGAGACTGGAGCTGCCGTATTTCCGCCATCAGCCTCCCACCTGAATTGCTGCTGCTGATGTCCTGGTCACAGGTGTCCCCCTCACCGGCTGAGCTGGAGTCCATGGGTAAAGCCACTTGCTCTGCAGGCAGCTCGCTGCACGTACTCCGCTGACCAGACGCACCCGGACACATTTCCTCCTCCTCACCCTCATCATCCGTCTGCTTTCCAGGGTCACAGACACCCTTCATTGCCCGGAACCGATCATCATTAAGGAGTTTCTCCTTGAAAGGTCCACTATTCTCCAAAATAAACTTGCGCTTTTCTTTCAGGGCACCCACCTCAGATTTGAGATCCCTGATAGTCGCCATTACTACCAACCTCTTTGCTCCAGAAGTGACGTGCGACCGAACCCGGGCTGCTTTCAGCTCCTCCTGGAGCTTCCGAATGCCCTTTGCGGCGTCCTCATACCCACGGAGGCACTCCGCAACACGGGAGCTAAAGGTGGCTGTTGACTCCGTGGCACGTAGTTCGCCCCAATCTGCCTCCACACCATCATGCATGCTCTGCTGCACATCTCCAGGAGCGATCCTGCTGGCTGCAACACCAGGAACCTTGCGGCTTTCCTGGCTTTCTGTCCTGGTTTCAGGCGGGGGCAGGATCGGGGCCACATCGCTGTGACCCCGACTAGATCTTCTCACCCCCACAACTTCGGCCGGTTGCTGAACGCTCCCGCTACCCGCCGGCCTAGACCGGGTAACAGGAGGCTGAGAAGCACTTGGCTGGGAAGAACTTCCTCTCATCCCAAGCAGCAAACTCTCTCCCTGGAGAGGAAAGAGCCGACACCCGGAAAGAGCTTCCTCCAACACACAGACAGCACACACCCACTTCTCCTGTCCTGTATGCTGGGTGTAATTCTCAGTATCTGTATTATTCTATATATACACTGCACAGTACCACTTCTCCTGTCCTGTATACTGGGTGTAATTCTCAGTATCTGTATTATTCTGTATATATATACACTGCACAGTACCACTTCTCCTCTCCTGTATACTGGGTGTAATTCTCAGTATCTGTATTATTCTGTATATATGGACACGGCACAGTACCACTCCTCCTGTCCTGTATACTGGGTGTAATTCTCAGTATCTGTATTATTCTGTATATATACACTGCACAGTACCACTCCTCCTGTCCTGTATACTGGGTGTAATTCTCAGTATCTGTATTATTCTGTATATATATACACTGCACAGCACCACTTCTCCTGTCCTGTATACTGGGTGTAATTCTCAGTATCTGTATTATTCTGTATATATACACTGCACAGTACCACTTCTCCTGTCCTGTATACTGGGTGTAATTCTCAGTATCTGTATTATTCTGTATATATATACACTGCACAGTACCACTTCTCCTGTCCTGTATACTGGGTGTAATTCTCAGTATCTGTATTATTCTGTGTGTATATATATATAGACACTGCACAGTACCACTTCTCCTGTTCTGTATACTGGGTGTAATTCTCAGTATCTGTATTATTCTGTATATATATACACTGCACAGCACCACTTCTCCTGTCCTGTATACTGGGTGTAATTCTCAGTATCTGTATTATTCTGTATATATATACACTGCACAGCACCACTTCTCCTGTTCTGTATACTGGGTGTAATTCTCAGTATCTGTATTATTCTGTATATATATACACTGCACAGTACCACTTCTCCTGTCCTGTATACTGGGTGTAATTCTCAGTATCTGTATTATTCTGTATATACACTGCACAGTACCACTTCTCCTGTCCTGTATACTGGGTGTAATTCTCAGTATCTGTATTATTCTGTATATATATACACTGCACAGTACCACTTCTCCTGTCCTGTATACTGGGTGTAATTCTCAGTATCTGTATTATTCTGTATATATATACACTGCACAGCACCACTTCTCCTGTTCTGTATACTGGGTGTAATTCTCAGTATCTGTATTATTCTGTATATATATACACTGCACAGCACCACTTCTCCTGTCCTGTATACTGGGTGTAATTCTCAGTATCTGTATTATTCTGTATATGTGGACACTGCACAGTACCACTTCTCATCTTTTTAATAAATGTTAACAAACATACACATGCCATAAATCCGCACATACAATACACGGGTCAAAAACCAACACAAAATGAACAAGTTATAAACACATTATCAATCTCGGCCGCCTCCTCTCTGGTCCAGATCACATTCCTACCAGCACTCAGTCTTCTGTAGTATTATAACTCACATCATCCACACATCACTCATCATCCACACATCACTCATCATCCACACATCACTCTCATCATCCACACGTCACTCTCATCATCCACACGTCACTCACATCAGTATAAATACAAATACACAAAACTCATAGTCACAAATCAATCCAGACGCCTCAAAAGAACAAAATCAGTAACAGTCTAAAAAATAACATAAATAAAATTGTTAAACCACAATAAAACCAAAAACTGACCCTAACCGGTCCATGTGCCCATCAAAATATATTAACCAAGGAAAAATGAGAAATTCCTACATGAGAAAACACAACATGAGCCTAATCGGCAAATAACCTCCCCCTTTTTTTTTTTTTTTTTTTTTTTCTTTTTTTTATATTTTTTGTATTTTTTATTTTTTTTTTTACATTTTTAAATGTTTTTTTTTTTTTTTTTTTTTTTTTCCCTCCACCCTTTTTCTTAACCACAAATCCGCAATATGAATACCAATTAGTAACCAATATATACAAAACAATACTGAACATACATATATATATATAATATCTACATTATACCCAATTCAAGACCAATGTCCAGTCCAAAGTCCTTACCTAAGCTCCGACCGACACCATCGTCCATCCTTCAATGTCTCTTTGATCGGGCCCGGCTTTTTCTTATTATTTGAACCCCCCCCCTCCCCCCCTTTCCCCCCTCCCCACCTAACACCTAACCCCCTCACATCTATACAAAAATACTACACTCTACAAGATATAGTAAGTAAAGACTCAGCCTGTACAATGGCATACATTACCTGACATAACACATAAAACATCCTTAACAAATCCTACCCACAAGGCCCTGGTTCGGTACCTGCAAGCCCTATATCCATCATCAACTATACAGAAAACAAAAAGCTACAGTGACAGCATTAGCCCCTCACCAGGAATAGAGACGACTAGACTAGGGCACGCTGAAGGAGAAACCCCTCCAAAGCATGGAGGCCCTACTCGTGCCCAGTCTCTCGAACTCCAAAGAACGAACCTTCCCCAGGTCACCGAGAATGTTCCTCACCACCTCTTCCTCCGGGAGGGTTTTTTGTCTGGTTGATACAAAACACCGTGCGTTCCACGTGCCGTACCTGACCGCTAAGCTGACTAAGAATAAAGTGCCCCGATCTCGACCACCCAGGTGTCTGAATGTTCCATAGGCCCATTCCGCATAGGAGAGACCAGTCAGACCAGGCCAACCAATGGAGGCACCCACCCTGCTGTAGACCCCTGTATTGAGGGGACAATGAAGCAGGAAGTGCTCCATGCTTTCCAGCACGCCGCCACACTCCTCCCGGGGACAACCCCTTTCCTCAGGGTTCCTGTGTTTCAAGTTGTCCCTCACATACAGTTTCCCATGGAAGCAACGCCAAGCCAAGTCCCAAAACTTTAAAGGGATCCTACTAGAATTTAAAACCCTCAAACCAACCTCCAGATCCCGACTTGGGCAGTCCCTGAGCGCCAGGGGCTTCTGGAAATGGGTCAACAGAACTCTGTTGTCAAGGAGCCTCCTTGACAGAGTCCTGATCTCCCACATCCCCAGACCCCACCGGCGAATTGTTTTCAGAACCACGGTAGCGTAAGCCGGAAGATGCCCATGCGGCGTGCGAAGGTCCTTCACTTGCCCTCCTGTCTCCCATTCCTGGAAGAAAGGCCGAAACCACCCCCTGCAGGAGACTACCCACGGAGGAGCCCTCTCTTGCCAGAGGTTTGACATGTTGATCTTTACAAAGGTATTAACCAGGAATACCACAGGGTTGACCATACACAACCCCCCTAGTCTCCTCGTACGGTATGTCACCTCCCTCTTGACTAGGTTCAGCTTATTCCCCCATAACATCTGGAAGAACAAGCTGTAGACCCGAGTCCAGAGAGGTTCTGGCAAGATGCAGACACTGCCCAAATAGATTAACAAAGGGAGCAGGTAAGTTTTGATCAAGTTGACCCTTTCCCTGAGGGTCAAAGACCAACCCTTCCACTGGTCGACCTTCTGAGCGGCGATCTTTAGCCTGCTGTCCCAATTTTGTTTGGGGTAATCCCCCTGGCCAAATTCGATGCCGAGAATTTTTACAAACTCCTGAGGCCCTGGAAGAGTGTCCGAGAGATCAAAGGTAGGATCTCCCCCTCCCAGCCAGAGACTCTTACACTTATCCTGGTTGATCATGGACCCGGATGCCTCTGAGTAGCGGTCAACTTCAGACATCACCCACTCTGCCTCCCCTCTCGAGGACACAAAGACGGTGACGTCATCCGCATACGCCACCACTCTCAGAGTGGCTTCCGAGGCTGCCAAGTCCATGCTGACTCCCACCAACGGTCCACGATCTACCCTCCTAAGGAAGGGGTCAATCGCGAACACGTATAAAAGCGGGCTCAGCGGGCAACCCTGGCGAACCCCAGACCCAACCTCAAAAGAGCGGCCAATCCAACCGTTCACAAGCGGAAAACTCTCTGCCCCTGCATACAAGATCTTAAGCCAATCAACAAACCCCCCCGGCAGACCATACCTCAGAAGGACCGACCAGAGATACTCGTGATCAACCCGATCAAACGCTTTTGCCTGATCCAAGGACAGCAAGTACCCCTTCCAACGGCCCGCCCTACTCTGCTCCACTGCCTCTCGGACACCGAGTACAGCGCTAAACGCGCTGCGGCCTGGAACAGAGCAATGCTGAGCCCCCGAAAGGAGCCGGGGTGCAAATTTCACCAGCCGATTAAACAGCACCTTTGCCAGAACCTTTCTGTCCACATTGAGTAGCGCTATGGGACGCCAATTCTCAATGTGCGATGGGTCTTTACCCTTTGACAGGATGATCAGGGCCGACCTCCTCATTGACTTCGGCAAAGTGCCCGAGGAAAGACACTCATTCAACACCTCAGTCAACAGGGGAACTAAAATGTCCTTAAAGGTCTTGTAAAATTCAGACGTTAAGCCATCTGGACCCGGCGACTTCTTGAGGGCAAGCCCTTCAATCGCCAGTCTCACTTCCTCTTCCCTGATCGCCTCTGCCAAGACACCAAGAGAGGGGTCTACTCCTGGTTCGGGGACAGTTTCAGCCAGGAAAGCCGACATCGCATCCCGATCAAGATCCATCTTTCCCAAGAGGTGCGAGTAAAAGGATCTGACGACCTCCAAGATCCCTGATCTGGACCTTTTCAGGGATCCTGTACTGTCCATCAGTCCTGAAACCACTTTACTATTTACTGACATCTTGCAGTTCTTGTAGGGGTCGGGCGAGCGGTACTTCCCAAAATCCCTCTCAAAAACTAAAGATGCGTGTCTATCATACTGGCAACTCTTAAGCAAAGATTTCACTCTGGAAATGTCCTCGCGGTCACCTCCAGTCGAGACAAGATGCTCGAGTTTCCTCCTCAGGCCCTGATACAGGCGATACCTGTCCAGGCTCCTGAGGCTCGAGAGCTGGCGGAAGAAACTCGCCACCCTTTTTTTGAACATCTCCCACCACTCCGACTTACTGCTACAAAGATCCAGTAATGGTACCTGGCTCTGAAAGAAATCCTCAAAGGACCGTCTTATCTCCGCTTCTTCCAAGAGAGACGAATTGAGCCTCCAAAAGCCTCTTCCCATCCGGGGGGTCTCTGCAACATTCAGAGAAAATAAAATTAAACAGTGGTCGGAGAACTCCACCTCAACGACGGACACTGCCGAAGAGATGGCATCCTCCTTTAAATAAAACCTATCTATTCTAGACCTACAACTACCTCGATAAAAGGTGAATCCCGCGTGGCCTGGGGTGTGCCGGATGTGGACATCCACCAGGCGAGCCTCACTAGCTATCCTATTTAGGGCCACACAGTCATAAGTCAGCCTGTCTCTGGAACCTCCCCTATCTTGGGACCTCGTGGCAGCATTGAAGTCCCCTCCAAAGACCACCTGCCGACTCGTAAAAAGATAGGGCTTGATCCTCATAAAGAGACTTTTCCGGTCCCAGCTGGTTTGGGGACAATAGATGTTAATGAGCCTGAGCTCCTGTCCCTTCATGAGGACATCCAAGATCAGGCACCTCCCCATTTCTAATTCAATAACCCGTCTGCATTCTACCGATGCGGTGAAAAGAACCGCCACCCCGCTACCCGGCTCGGCCGCAAGAGACCAATAAGATGGTCCACGCCTCCACTCCTTTTTCGCTTTATGTATGGCTGCCAAGTCTGTCAGCCTGGTCTCTTGCAAAAATAAAATGTCGGCCTCAATTCGGCCGAGAAAATCAAAGGCCGCAAATCTAGCCTTGTCAGATTTAATGCTGGCGACATTAATAGATGCCAGCGTCAACGGGGTGGGTGCCGCCATCCTGGGTGATTGAATTAGATGACCTTTTTCCCCTTCCCCTTGCCCTTCCCCTGGTTTTTATCACTGTCTGATGAAGAGCCGAGGGCCCTTTTGAGGGATGCTGATGTGTCCATATCCTTCCCTTCCTCCACCTCCTCACCAGCACCACTATCAACCTCACCTCCAGGCTCCGAGACAGCGCTTCTCCCTGAGGGTTCCGCATGCCCTGAGGCAAGAAGCTGGACGCCCCCCACAGACCCCCTCGTCACCTTCGCCACATCCTCGCCCCCACACTCCTCATCTGAAGAGGAGATGTCCTTGAGGGTTTGAAAGCGGTTTGAGAGAACAACAAGAGGTGAGTCGGTTGGGCTTTCCTTAGGCACCTGGACCAGGGGAGGAGAAGATTTCTTATCTCCCTTTTTTTTCTTTTTAGCACCCTGCTTGCGCTTTTCATCTAGCCACCGTCTACTGTCCTCATCCATACTTTCATATAGCGAGGAACATGAAGAAGCGGCTTCCTCCTCCCTCTCCAACCTCCTGACCTCTTCATTCAAGTCCTGTTCCCCCAGGGCCTCAGTAGCAATGACACTTGCCCCCGGAGCGGGGCCAAGGGTTACCCCAGTTGCCTGGGGCTCCCCGAGCTCCCTACTCCTTCGACGGTTCTCCAATCGCCTTAACTTGGAGGGTGACTTGCCTTTCTTCCCTGGCCCCTCAGCCCCTTCACCTCCACCAGTGCCAACCACGGCAGGAGCAACCTCTCGGCTTTCTCCCGCTGGGCCCGCCATGGCGTTGGCAAAGGAACGAGGGCAGCGACTGAATGGGTGACCTAGATCCCCACACAGATGACACCGAATATCCCCACAGGATGCGGCAAGATGACCTATCCCCCCGCACAACGCACACTTCTGCACTCTGCAGTGGGCACTGAAGTGCGTGGGGTCACCACACCTGTGGCAGAGCTTCGGCTGCCCCTGGTAAAAGGCCAGGATTCGGTCCCTTCCTAAAAAGGCTGAGGAAGGGATGTGGGTGACAGTACTTCCTGAACGCTTTAATTTAACCATAAAGGTCCAGGCCCCTGACCAGATGCCAAATTCATCCCTGTTTTTTTTGGGGACCTCCGTTAACTCCCCGTACCTGCTGAGCCAGGTCATAATGTCCATACAAGAAAGACACTCATTGCAAGTTAGGACGGTCACCTTCTTGATTTCGCTCTGACGAGACAACGCTTGTACAGCGAAGTCTCGCCAGCCGGACTCATTCTTCACCAGCTCATAATTTGACCAAAAGAGCTCCAGGCCCTCCGGCCGAACAAAGCTGATGTCAAATACTGGGGTGCCATAGGGATGTATCAGGGCAAAGATGTCGATCGCCCTGAAATTCATCTTCAAGAGAAGCTCAACTATTTTTGCCCTAGGTGGGCACGTATCATTGCCTCTCCAGCGAAGACGAACAACATTCCTACGAGCCCCCCCAGGCCCGGCTGTCGGAAGGGTCCACACAGTTTCCCCTTCCCTTTCTTCTCGGAAAGCAGTCAGGCCATGCCTGTCTATCCAGAAGGACAGATCAACCGCTCGGCCCTCTACCATTATTGTTCTCTCACCCTTTTTAAGGGCCTCCAGGAGGCGCCGCTGTAAAATACCGTCCCCAGAGCCTGAAGATGAGGAGGAGGCCCCAGCAGTGACACTGGCATAACTGCGAGTAGTCACCCCTGGGGGGGCAGATGGACCGGCCTCACTAGACCTCATACCCCTGGCAGTAACATTCCCAGCACTCACCCCGGCCCCAGACACAGGAGAGGGACCATTATCAATATCACTCGTACCTGCACCATTCATACCCTCACCATTATTAACAGCACTCATACCGGCACCATTCATACCCTCACCATTATTAATAGCACTCGTACCGGCACCATTCATACCCTCACCATTATTAATATCACTCGTACCGGCACCATTCATACCCTCACCATTATTAATAGCACTTGTACCGGCACCATTCATACCCTCACCATTATTAATAGCACTTGTACCGGCACCATTCATACCCTCACCATTATTAATAGCACTTGTACCAGCACCATTCATACCCTCACCATTATTAATAGCACTTGTACCGGCACCATTCATACCCTCACCATTATTAATAGCACTCGTACCGGCACCATTCATACCCTCACCATTATTAACAGCACTTGTACCGGCACCATTCATACCCTCACCATTATTAACAGCACATGTACCGGCACCATTCATACCCTCACCATTATTAATAGCACTTGTACCGGCACCATTCATACCCTCACCATTATTAACAGCACTTGTACCGGCACCATTCATACCCTCACCATTATTAACAACACTTGTACCGGCACCATTCATACCCTCACCATTATTACCAGCACTTGTACCGGCACCATTCATACCCTCACCATTATTAATATCACTCGTACCTGCACCATTCATACCCTCACCATTATTACCAGCACTTGTACCGGCACCATTCATACCCTCACCATTATTAATAGCACTTGTACCGGCACCATTCATACCCTCACCATTATTAGCAGCACTTGTACCGGCACCATTCATACCCTCACCATTATTAACAGCACTTGTACCGGCACCATTCATACCCTCACCATTATTAGCAGCACTCGTACCTGCACCATTCATACCCTCACCCTCTGGACCAGCAGTAAAAAGTGTTTTTGGGCCGGATGTTATCGCCTCGGTGTCATCAGGTTTCCCCTCCACCTCATTAGCGTGACATTTCTTTACTTGAGACAATCCTTCCTTCTTAGAGCCAGCAATGCCCAGACTCGCCCTCACCCCTGGCAAAGCTGGCTCCCGGGCTGGGGATTCATGTGACGCAGCCACCAAAGGAATACTAGTGACTGCGCCACCGGACCCAATGACCGCAAGCTTGGGGGGACATTCAACCGTGCCGTCAGTCCCAGCAGCCCCTTCATGCTGCCGCCGCTCAGTAGCACCAACGGGTTCCAGGGACACTGGAATATTCGCTGCCAGCTCTGGTGTCGAGCCGCCCCCCATTACTGAAGAGGAAACCTGAGCACCAGAGCTTTGTTCTGCACCCAACGCTGGGCCACCAACATTATCTGGCGCTATTGACGCCTTAAAAACGCCACCAAAAGCGCCACCGCTACTACGACAAGCAGGGACATCAGCCTCCATTATTACGCCATCATTGATCTCCCCGCTTTCCTGCACCGGACCCACTTCAGTGCCCGGGCTAGGCTGGATCACGGGGCTTGTGCAGCGAGCTGACCCTGCGGCCAGCTGGGGTAGCACTGGGTGGGAACAAACTTAAAACTGACCTCCTCCACGATTTTTCCAGCCTTTCTGGATTTTAGTCGCCGCCGGGCTTTCCGCTTTGCTGCGCGCTTGGCATTAACTTTCTCCTCTGGACCCAAGTCCGCGCCAAAAGAAAAATGCTGCAGGCTCACCGGAGACTGGAGCTGCCGTATTTCCGCCATCAGCCTCCCACCTGAATTGCTGCTGCTGATGTCCTGGTCACAGGTGTCCCCCTCACCGGCTGAGCTGGAGTCCATGGGTAAAGCCACTTGCTCTGCAGGCAGCTCGCTGCACGTGCTCCGCTGACCAGACGCACCCGGACACATTTCCTCCTCCTCACCCTCATCATCCGTCTGCTTTCCAGGGTCACAGACACCCTTCATTGCCCGGAACCGATCATCATTAAGGAGTTTCTCCTTGAAAGGTCCACTATTCTCCAAAATAAACTTGCGCTTTTCTTTCAGGGCATCCACCTCAGATTTGAGATCCCTGATAGTCGCCATTACTACCAACCTCTTTGCTCCAGAAGTGGCGTGCGACCGAACCCGGGCTGCTTTCAGCTCCTCCTGGAGCTTCCGAATGGCCTTCCCGGCGTCCTCATACCCACGGAGGCACTCCGCAACACGGGAGCTAAAGGTGGTTGTTGACTCCGTGGCACGTAGTTCACCCCAATCTGCCTCCACACCATCATGCATGCTCTGCTGCACATCTCCAGGAGCGATCCTGCTGGCTGCAACACCAGGAACCTTGCGGCTTTCCTGGCTTTCTGTCCTGGTTTCAGGCGGGGACAGGATCGGGGCCACATCGCTGTGACCCCGACTAGATCTTCTCACCCCCACAACTTCGGCCGGTTGCTGAACGCTCCCGCTACCCGCCGGCCTAGACCGGGTAACAGGAGGCTGAGAAGCACTTGGCTGGGAAGAACTTCCTCTCATCCCAAGCAGCGAACTCTCTCCCTGGAGAGGAAAGAGCCGACACCCGGAAAGAGCTTCCTCCAACACACAGACAGCACACACCCGCTCCTCCTGTCCTGTATACTGGGTGTAATTCTCAGTATCTGTATATATATATACATACACTGCACAGTACAACTTCTCCTGTCCTGTATACTGGGTGTAATTCTCAGTATCTGTATTATTCTGTATATATACACTGCACAGTACCACTTCTCCTGTCCGGTATACTGGGTGTAATTCTCAGTATCTGTATTATTCTGTGTATATATATATACACACTGCACAGTACCACTTCCCCTGTCCTGTATACTGGGTGTAATTCTCAGTATCTGTATTATTCTGTGTATATATATATATATACACACTGCACAGTACCACTTCCCCTGTCCTGTATACTGGGTGTAATTCTCAGTATCTGTATATATATACACTGCACAGTACCACTGCTCCTGTCCTGTATACTGGGTGTAATTCTCAGTATCTGTATTATTCTGTATATATACACTGCACGGTACTACTTCCCCTGTCCTGTATACTGGGTGTAATTCTCAGTATCTGTATATATATACACTGCACAGTACCACTTCTCCTGTCCTGTATACTGGGTGTAATTCTCAGTATCTGTATTATTCTGTATATATGGACACTGCACAGTACCACTTCTCCTGTCCTGTATACTGGGTGTAATTCTCAGTATCTGTATTATTCTGTATATATGGACACTGCACAGTACCACTTCTCCTGTCCTGTATACTGGGTGTAATTCTCAGTATCTGTATTATTCTGTATATATATACACTGCACAGTACCACTTCTCCTGTGCTGTATACTGGGTGTAATTCTCAGTATCTGTATTATTCTGTATATACACTGCACAGTACCACTTCTCCTGTCCTGTATACTGGGTGTAATTCTCAGTATCTGTATTATTCTGTATATATATACACTGCACAGTACCACTCCTCCTGTCCTGTATACTGGGTGTAATTCTCAGTATCTGTATTATTCTGTATATATATACACTGCACAGTACCACTTCTCCTGTCCTGTATACTGGGTGTAATTCTCAGAATCTGTATTATTCTGTATATATATACACTGCACAGTACCACTTCTCCTGTCCTGTATACTGGGTGTAATTCTCAGTATCTGTATTATTCTGTATATATACACTGCACAGTACCACTTCTCCTGTCCTGTATACTGGGTGTAATTCTCAGTATCTGTATTATTCTGTATATATGGACACTGCACAGCACCACTTCTCCTGTCCTGTATACTGGGTGTAATTCTCAGTATCTGTATTATTCTGTATATATGGACACTGCACAGTACCACTTCTCCTGTCCTGTATACTGGGTGTAATTCTCAGTATCTGTATTATTCTGTATATATGGACACTGCACAGTACCACTTCTCCTGTCCTGTATACTGGGTGTAATTCTCAGTATCTGTATATATATACACTGCACAGTACCACTTCTCCTGTCCTGTATACTGGGTGTGTGATGTCATTTCATCACCTATTACTCACATTGGAGTCTTTCCTTTTATCACACAATTTCCTGTTTATATTACGCAGCATCCCGGAACGAAGAAGAAGAAAGAGAGGAGCAAAAGTAAGAGAGTGAAGTGTTTTGGTGTAGCAGTGTTGGACTGTGTATGTGATTTGGTGTAGTGTCTGGACTGTGTGTATGTGATTTGGTGCAGTGTTGGACTGTGTATGTGATTTGGTGTAGTGTCTGGACTGTGTCTGTGATTTGGTGTAGTGTCTGGACTGTGTATGATTTGGTGTAGTGTCTGGACTGTGTATGATTTGGTGTAGTGTCTGGACTGTGTATGTGATTTGGTGTAGTGTCTGGACTGTGTGTGATTTGGTGTAGTGTCTGGACTGTGTGTATGATTTGGTGTAGTGTCTGGACTGTGTATGTGATTTGGTGTAGTGTCTGGACTGTGTGTATGATTTGGTGTAGTGTCTGGACTGTGTGTATGATTTGGTGTAGTGTCTGGACTGTGTATGTGATTTGGTGTAGTGTCTGGACTGTGTATGTGATTTGGTGTAGTGTCTGGACTGTGTGTATGATTTGGTGTAGTGTCTGGACTGTGTATGATTTGGTGTAGTGTCTGGACTGTGTATGATTTGGTGTAGTGTCTGGACTGTGTGTATGTGATTTGGTGTAGTGTCTGGACTGTGTGTATGTGATTTGGTGTAGTGTCTGGACTGTGTATGTGATTTGGTGTAGTGTCTGGACTGTGTATGTGATTTGGTGTAGTGTCTGGACAGTGTATGATTTGGTGTAGTGTCTGGACTGTGTGTATGTGATTTGGTGTAGTGTCTGGACTGTGTATGTGATTTGGTGTAGTGTCTGGACTGTGTATGTGATTTGGTGTAGTGTCTGGACTGTGTATGTGATTTGGTGTAGTGTCTGGACTGTGTATGATTTGGTGTAGTGTATGGACTGTGTGTATGTGATTTGGTGTAGTGTCTGGACTGTGTATGTGATTTGGTGTAGTGTCTGGACTGTGTATGTGATTTGGTGTAGTGTCTGGACTGTGTATGTGATTTGGTGTAGTGTCTGGACTGTGTATGATTTGGTGTAGTGTCTGGACTGTGTGTATGTGATTTGGTGTAGTGTCTGGACTGTGTGTATGTGATTTGGTGTAGTGTCTGGACTGTGTATGATTTGGTGTAGTGTCTGGACTGTGTATGATTTGGTGTAGTGTCTGGCACAGTCACAGGTCTTGATGACGATCATTTCTTCTTACAGGAGACTATGGCAGGGATTTCTATTTCACCGCCTGGTTTGCAGGATTTAATACCGGTAAGATTATACTACAATAAAAAAGGTCTAAATATTACGCGAGAACAGTCGAGAATAATGAGGGTGATTGTTAACAATACGATGATAATGTTGGAGAGGTGATGATGATGGTTGTAGTGTTGGTGATAGAGGTGTTGGGGAGGTGATGATGGTTGTAGTGTTGGTGATAGAGGTGTTGGAGAGGTGATGATGATGATGGTTGTAGTGTTGGTGATAGAGGTGTTGGGGAGGTGATGATGATGGTTGTAGTGTTGGTGATAGAGGTGTTGGAGAGGTGATGATGATGGTTGTAGTGTTGGTGATAGAGGTGTTGGGGAGGTGATGATGGTTGTAGTGTTGGTGATAGAGGTGTTGGGGAGGTTGTGATGATGATGGTTGTAGTGTTGGTGATAGAGGTGTTGGGAAGGTGATGATGGTTGTAGTGTTGGTGATAGAGGTGTTGGGGAGGTGATGATGATGGTTGTAGTGTTGGTGATAGAGGTGTTGGGGAGGTGATGATGGTTGTAGTGTTGATGATAGAGGTGTTGGGAAGGTGATGATGGTTGTAGTGTTGGTGATAGAGGTGTTGGGGAGGTGATGATGATGGTTGTAGTGTTGGTGATAGAGGTGTTGGGGAGGTGATGATGGTTGTAGTGTTGGTGATAGAGGTGTTGGGGAGGTGATGATGATGGTTGTAGTGTTGGTGATAGAGGTGTTGGGGAGATGATGATGATGGTTGTAGTGTTGGTGATAGAGGTGTTGGGGAGGTGATGATGATGGTTGTAGTGTTGATGATAAAGGTGTTGGGGAGGTGATGATTGTTGTAGTGTTGATGATAGAGGTGTTGGGGAGGTGATGAGGATGGTTGTGGTGTTGGTGATAGAGGTGTTGGGGAGGTGATGATGGTTGTAGTGTTGATGATAGAGGTGTTGGGGAGGTGATGATGATGGTTGTAGTGTTGATGATAGAGGTGTTGGGGAGGTGATGATGATGGTTGTAGTGTTGGTGATAGAGGTGTTGGAGAGGTGTTGATGATGGTTGTAGTGTTGGTGATAGAGGTGTTGGGGAGGTGATGATGATGGTTGTAGTGTTGATAATAAAGGTGTTAGGGAGGTGATGATGGTTGTAGTGTTGGTGATGGAGGTGTTGGGGAGGTGATGATGATGGTTGTAGTGTTGGTGATAGAGGTGTTGAGGAGGTGATGATGATGGTTGTAGTGTTGGTGATAGAGGTGTTGGGGAGGTGATGATGATGGTTGTAGTGTTGATGATAGAGGTGTTGGGGAGGTGATGATGATGGTTGTAGTGTTGGTGATAGAGGTGTTGGGGAGGTGATGGTGATGGTTGTAGTGTTGGTGATAGAGGTGTTGGGGAGGTGATGATGATGGTTGTAGTGTTGGTGATAGAGGTGTTGGGGAGGTGATGATGATGGTTGTAGTGTTGGTGATAGAGGTGTTGGGGAGGTGATGATGATGGTTGTAGTGTTGGTGATAGAGGTGTTGGGGAGGTGATGATGGTTGTAGTGTTGGTGATAGAGGTGTTGGAGAGGTGATGATGATGATGGTTGTAGTGTTGATGATAGAGGTGTTGGGGAGATGATGATGATGGTTGTAGTGTTGGTCATAGAGGTGTTGGGGAGGTGATGATGATGGTTGTAGTGTTGATAATAAAGGTGTTAGGGAGGTGATGATGGTTGTAGTGTTGGTGATGGAGGTGTTGGGGAGGTGATGATGATGGTTGTAGTGTTGGTGATAGAGGTGTTGGGGAGGTGATGATGGTTGTAGTGTTGGTGATAGAGGTGTTGGGAAGGTGATGATGGTTGTAGTGTTGGTGATAGAGGTGTTGGGGAGGTGATGATGGTTGTAGTGTTGGTGATAGAGGTGTTGGGGAGGTGATGATGGTTGTAGTGTTGATGATAGAGGTGTTGGGAAGGTGATGATGGTTGTAGTGTTGGTGATAGAGGTGTTGGGGAGGTGATGATGATGGTTGTAGTGTTGGTGATAGAGGTGTTGGGGAGGTGATGATGGTTCTAGTGTTGATGATAGAGGTGTTGGGCAGGTGATGATGATGGTTGTAGTGTTGGTGATAGAGGTGTTGGGGAGGTGATGATGGTTGTAGTGTTGGTGATAGAGGTGTTGGGGAGGTGATGATGATGGTTGTAGTGTTGGTGATAGAGGTGTTGGGGAGGTGATGATGATGGTTGTAGTGTTGATGATAAAGGTGTTGGGGAGGTGATGATGGTTGTAGTGTTGATGATAGAGGTGTTGGGGAGGTGATGAGGATGGTTGTGGTGTTGGTGATAGAGGTGTTGGGGAGGTGATGATGGTTGTAGTGTTGATGATAGAGGTGTTGGGGAGGTGATGATGATGGTTGTAGTGTTGATGATAGAGGTGTTGGGGAGGTGATGATGATGGTTGTAGTGTTGGTGATAGAGGTGTTGGAGAGGTGTTGATGATGGTTGTAGTGTTGGTGATAGAGGTGTTGGGGAGGTGATGATGATGGTTGTAGTGTTGATAATAAAGGTGTTAGGGAGGTGATGATGGTTGTAGTGTTGGTGATGGAGGTGTTGGGGAGGTGATGATGATGGTTGTAGTGTTGGTGATAGAGGTGTTGAGGAGGTGATGATGATGGTTGTAGTGTTGGTGATAGAGGTGTTGGGGAGGTGATGATGATGGTTGTAGTGTTGATGATAGAGGTGTTGGGGAGGTGATGATGATGGTTGTAGTGTTGGTGATAGAGGTGTTGGGGAGGTGATGGTGATGGTTGTAGTGTTGGTGATAGAGGTGTTGGGGAGGTGATGATGATGGTTGTAGTGTTGGTGATAGAGGTGTTGGGGAAGTGATGATGATGGTTGTAGTGTTGGTGATAGAGGTGTTGGGGAGGTGATGATGATGGTTGTAGTGTTGGTGATAGAGGTGTTGGGGAGGTGTTGATGGTTGTAGTGTTGGTGATAGAGGTGTTGGAGAGGTGATGATGATGATGGTTGTAGTGTTGGTGATAGAGGTGTTGGGGAGGTGATGATGATGGTTGTAGTGTTGATAGTTGTAGTGTTGGTGATGGAGGTGTTGGGGAGGTGATGATGATGGTTGTAGTGTTGGTGATAGAGGTGTTGGGGAGGTGATGATGGTTGTAGTGTTGGTGATAGAGGTGTTGGGGAGGTGATGATGATGGTTGTAGTGTTGATGATGGAGGTGTTGGGGAGGTGATGATGGTTGTAGTGTTGGTGATGGAGGTGTTGGGGAGGTGATGATGATGGTTGTAGTGTTGATGATGGAGGTGTTGGAGAGGTGATGATGATGGTTGCAGTGTTGGTGATGGAGGTGTTGGGGAGATGATGATGATGGTTGTAGTGTTGATGATAGATGTGTTGGGGAGATGATGATGATGGTTGTAGTGTTGGTGATAGAGGTGTTGGGGAGATGATGATGATGGTTGTAGTGTTGGTGATAGAGGTGTTGGGGAGGTGATGATGATGGTTGTAGTGTTGATAATAAAGGTGTTAGGGAGGTGATGATGGTTGTAGTGTTGGTGATGGAGGTGTTGGGGAGGTGATGATGATGGTTGTAGTGTTGGTGATAGAGGTGTTGGGGAGGTGATGATCGTTGTAGTGTTGGTGATAGAGGTGTTGGGGAGGTGATGATGATGGTTGTAGTGTTGATGATGGAGGTGTTGGGGAGGTGATGATGGTTGTAGTGTTGGTGATGGAGGTGTTGGGGAGGTGATGATGATGGTTGTAGTGTTGATGATGGAGGTGTTGGAGAGGTGATGATGATGGTTGTAGTGTTGGTGATGGAGGTGTTGGGGAGGTGATGATGATGGTTGTAGTGTTGGTGATAGAGGTGTTGGGGAGGTGATGATGATGGTTGTAGTGTTGGTGATAGAGGTGTTGGGGAGGTGATGATGGTTGTAGTGTTGATGATAAAGGTGTTGGGGAGGTGATGATGGTTGTAGTGTTGGTGATGGAGGTGTTGGGGAGGTGATGATGGTTGTAGTGTTGGTGATAGATTTGTTGGGGAGGTGATGATGATGGTTGTAGTGTTGATGATGGAGGTGTTGGGGAGGTGATGATGATGGTTGTAGTGTTGGTGATAGAGGTGTTGGGAGGTGATGATGATGGTTGTAGTGTTGGTGATAGAGGTGTTGGGGAGGTGATGATGATGGTTGTAGTGTTGGTTATAGAGGTGTTGGGGAGGTGATGATGGTTGTAGTGTTGATGATAAAGGTGTTGGGGAGGTGATGATGGTTGTAGTGTTGATGATAGAGGTGTTGGGGAGATGATGATGGTTGTAGTGTTGGTGATAGAGGTGTTGGAGAGGTGATGATGATGGTTGTAGTGTTGGTGATAGAGGTGTTGGGGAGACGATGATGATGGTTGTAGTGTTGGTGATAGAGGTGTTGGGGAGGTGATGATGATGGTTGTAGTGTTGATGATAGGTGTTGGAGAGGTGATGATGATGGTTGTAGTGTTGGTGATGGAGGTGTTGGGGAGATGATAATGATGGTTGTAGTGTTGGGGAGGTGATGATGATGGTTGTAGTGTTGGTGATAGAGGTGTTGGGGAGGTGATGATGATGGTTGTAGTGTTGGTGATAGAGGTGTTGGGGAGATGATGATGATGGTTGTAGTGTTGGGGAGGTGATGATGATGGTTGTAGTGTTGGTGATGGAGGTGTTGGGGAGATGATAATGATGGTTGTAGTGTTGGGGAGGTGATGATGATGGTTGTAGTGTTGATGATAGAGGTGTTGGGGAGGGGATGATGGTTGTAGTGTTGATGATAGAGGTGTTGGGGAGGTGATGATGATGGTTGTAGTGTTGGTGATGGAGGTGTTGGGGAGATGATGATGGTTGTAGTGTTGGTGATAGAGGTGGTGGGGAGGTGATGATGATGGTTGTAGTGTTGGTGATAGAGGTGTTGGGGAGATGATGATGGTTGTAGTGTTGGTGATAGAGGTGTTGGGGAGGTGATGATGTTGTAGTGTTGTGTGTGTTGATGATGTTGATTTATTTGTATGATTTGTTGTTGTGTGATGTTGATAGAGTTTGGGGAGTTTGTGATGATGATGGTTGTAGTGTTTGTGATAGAGGTGTTGGGGAGGTGATGATGATGGTTGTAGTGTTGATGATAAAGGTGTTGGGGAGGTGATGATGGTTGTAGTGTTGATGATAGTGGTCTGTAGTGTTGGTGATAGAGGTGTTGGGGAGGTGATGATGATGGTTGTAGTGTTGATGATGATGGTTGTAGTGTTGGTGATAGAGGTGTTGGGGAGGTGATGATGGTTGTAGTGTTGGTGATAGAAGTGTTGGGGAGGTGGTGATGATGATGGTTGTAGTGTTGGTGATAGTGGTGTTGGGGAGATGATGATTGTGATGGTGCATTATGTGTGGATTATTGTGAGTCCTCAGCAGAGAAGAATGACTCTAATCAAGTACCACAGGTCGTGTCTCCAGCCTATGGACAATCAGACGAGTCAGAGGTGAAGTACACAAGACATAAGTGTCCTCATTGTCCAGTCTCCACAGGGGGTCATCAGGAGGCACCACAGTTATATTCAGCTCAGGTGCAGACCAGCAAACAAAGGTGATCCAATTATCTCCCCCATTGTGTCCTCATCCCGGCTGTGACAATCCACATAATAGCACAAAGGACCACAACTCACATACAGACAGTGAAACTGAAAAGATGTTCCTCCCCCTGGGGAGATATAAGGGCTTGTCTTGGGGAGGATGGAGATCTTCTGGATTTAGACCTTTAGGAGAGCTGAAGCCAGCGCTCTGAAGATGTTCCTGTGATCACCTTATCTTGTGGACTGTGTGTTGTTCCTGCATTGAACGTGACTTGTTCTGTCAGCATTGGATGCAATAAACCCTGTTGGAGTTGCCCTGTCGTCACTGGCTCTGTTGATCGTGCATTAACCTAACGAATCCCATGACAACTGGTGTCAGAAGTGGGATCAACAGAGCGCAGCTCCATGGAGAACCACCCAGCGAATGAGTTCCGGAACTGGACCGTACTTAGTCTCCAAGAACGAGCCCGAGGACTTGGCCTGAACTACCAGGGACTGTCTAAAGAGCCATTAATTGATCTACTGGTGAGTGCTAGCCAGGTGACCTCCTCCCAGGTGGCTAATGGACATGCTCCGGAGACAACGGCTCTTACCACTAAAAGCCAATGGTTGGTGTGGTACGAGGAGGAAATGGCAGCTCTGGGATCAACCGTTACTCCGGAGTATCAGCTGGAAGCTGCTAACATGGCAAAACAGAGACAGGCTGCAATGGAGGCGGAAAGAGGGCAGAATATTACCTTGGGTGAGAACCGGAGATTCCGGGAAACTTTACGTGTCACCCGGTAGAAATTCAAGCCGTTTAATGAGGAAACTGGGGATGTGGAAGGGTTTTTTCAGGACTTTGAACAGCAGTGCGCCCTGCTGGATGTACCCACCTCTGATTGGATGCGTGTTTTAGTGGGGCTCCTTGAAGGGGGAGCCGCAGAAGCATACCGGACCCTAGACACACAGTGGAACCGGGACTATGACATTGTGAAACAAACTATTTTGGACTACTATGCCGTCACCCCAGACTCACATCGGGCCCAATTCCGAGATCTTCCCTGTACTGCTGGAGGATCTTTTAGGATGTATGCCCATAAAATGTCCCGGGCGTGTCAGAGATGGCTGGAAGCCGAGAGCGCCTTCACTGTGGTGATATTCTGCAAGCGTTCCTGAAAGAACAGTTTTATACCAAGTGCCCCCAGGAAATACGGGAATGGGTCCGCGAACGTAAGCCACCAACATTGAATAGAGCTGCAGCCCTGGCTGATGAGGCACTTACCATCAAACCTCAGTGGAGGAGGCTGCTGGACAATAAACCTCAACCTAACCCAGCCCCCCGGCCACCTCCTGTCATATACGGCCCTCAACCCATCCGCAGGCCAATGACAACCATGCCAACCAATCCAGGGGCCCCACAATTCCAACCGCGATATGGAGGGATCTCAGAAAGGAAGTGTTATGGGTGCGGTCAGCCTAGCCACTTACAGTCTAGGTGCCCCTCAAGAAATCGAAGGGAGCCCCGACCTTTCCCCCCTCCCCCTGGGCATCTTGTGCACTCCATCCTGCCTGAGGAAGAGTTACCACCACCCCCACCAGAGTGGACTACCGAACCCTGCATCACGGAGACCCCCACTGGCTTATATGGCATTCAGCCCCTTGCGCAAAGTTACCCAGAGCAAAGGCAGCGCCATCTGCAGGATGTTTTGATTGATGGATACAAGGTGACTGGCTTTAGAGACACGGGGGCGTTCCTGACCATTGCTGACCCACGTGTGGTTCGGCCAGAGGCAATCCATCAAGGCCCAGGAATACCCATCGCACTGGCAGGGGGTACTCGCAAATATATCCAGAAGGCTGCTGTACATTTGGATTATGGTTACGGAGAAAGACTGTGTTGGATTGGAGTTATGGGTGGACTTCCCGCGGATGTTCTCCTTGGCAATGACATTGGGGAATTACAGTGCCATTTTGTGGGAGCTGTCCCCCGTAAGCAAGCTGCCCAAGCACAGAGAATTTCGGATTTTACTGTGGAGCAACCTCCAGGACCCCCAACTGAACTGGTAAGAGCTACATCTACTGCTTCTACATTGAGAGACTTTTGGGACCGGGAAGAGTTTAGGCAAGAAATAGAAGGTGATCCGACCTTGGCAGCTATTAAACTAAGGGCAGAAACGGGGCAGGAGGGAGAGAATGGGGATAGGAGCACCAGAGATAAGGGATTGTATTATCGGTTAGTAGAGGCCCGGGGTGGGGTCAACCCTGAAGCAACTACCAGGCAACTCATTGTCCCCCAAAAGTATAGGCTGCAGCTACTCCAACTGGCTCATGACATCCCCTTATCGGGTCATCAAGGTAGGAAACGGACAGAGAAAAGAATCACCCACAACTTTTACTGGCCTGGCGTTTCACAATCAGTAGTTCGATACTTCCGTACCTGTGATGTGTGCCAGCGGATGCGACATCCAGGTGCTCGTCACAAGGTACCCATGCAATCCCTGCCAATCATTGAGGAGCCATTTCAGCGTGTAGCTGTGGATATAATAGGACCTTTGGCGCACCCCAGCAGAACAGGGAAACGGTTTATCCTGATGGTGGTGGACGATGCCACCCGGTATCCTGAGGCCGTGGCTCTGTCCAGCATTACAGCCATGAAGGTAGCAGAGGCTCTTGTTACCATCTTTACCCGAGTAGGGTTCCCCAGTGAAATACTATCAGACCAAGGAACTCAGTTCATGTCAGACCTGGCCCAGTCTCTCTGGCATACCTGTGGCGTTCGAGCCATTCGCACCACCCCCAAATAAAATGGACTGTGTGAACGTTTCAATGGAACCCTAAAAAATATGCTTTGCGCCTTTGCAGACACTGAACGGGACTGGGAGCAATATCTGCCACATCTCCTGTTTGCCTACCGGGAGGTGCCCCAAGAGTCAACCGGATTTTCCCCTTTCGAACTGCTCTATGGTCGGAAGGTCCGTGGGCCCCTGACCCTTCTAAAGGAATACTGGGAGGGAGAGATCACCGACACTGGAGTACCTGTCATTCCGTATGTTCTGGAATTTCGAGATCGCCTTACACGACTAACTACCTTGGCTAAAGAACACCTGCAACAGGCCCAGTGCCGCCAGAAGACCTTGTATGATCGGAAAGCTAGGACCCGTGAGTTTATTGAAGGACAACAAGTGCTCATGATTAACGCTGTCCCTGCCAACAAGCTGCAAGCAACATGGGATGGTCCTTACCGAGTTATCCGAAAACTTAATGACACTAACTACGTCATTGCCATGGACCCTAGTGGCCGGCGACAAAAGACGGTCCACATCAACATGCTGAAAGAGTACCACGACCGGTCCCTGCCTGTTTTGGCCATCCGCTGTCCCCCTAGTGATAAGGAAGGAGACGACTCCCTACCAGACCTTCTGCATCTGTCTCGAGCTTGGGGTACTCTGAACCAAGTGCCCCTAGGACTCCATCTGTCAGATATCCAAAAGGATGATATTCTCGCCTTGCTGGGACCAAGAGCTTCCGCTTTCTCCTCAGCACCTGGACGGACAACTCTCACCAGTCACCATGTGGAAACTCCAGGGCAATGCCCCATCCAGCAGGCCCCCTACCGAGTTCCAGAGGCTGTTCGGGACATGATCAAAAGTGAACTGGCGTACATGAAACAACTTGGGATTATTAGGCCTTCCCAGAGCCCCTGGGCATCCCCTGTGGTACTGGTGCCCAAAAAGGATGGCACAACGCGATTCTGCGTAGATTACCGGCGCCTAAACGATGCCACCAAAAGTGACGCGTACCCTATGCCCCGGATTGACGATTTACTGGATCGGCTAGCCAGTGCTCGATTTGTAACTACATTAGACTTGAGCAAGGGGTACTAGCAGATACCCCTAACAGAGGATGCCAGGGAGCGATCTGCGTTTATTACCCCCTTTGGACTCTTTGAGTTCTTGGGAATGCCCTTTGGGATGAAAAATGCCCCAGCAACCTTCCAAAGATTGGTAGACCGGCTGCTAGAACAATGTCAGGACTTTGCCTGTGCATACTTGGATGATATTGCCATTTTCAGCACATCATGGGAAGAACATCTTAAACACTTGGGCATAGTGCTAGACCATATTCTTGCAGCAGGACTGACAATTCACCCTGATGAATGCCAGTTGGGTATGGCTGAGGTGCAGTATCTGGGGCACAGAGTAGGAGGTGGGACCCTAAGACCTGAGCCTGCCAAGGTGGAAGCCATTAGCAACTGGCCTACCCCTCAAACTAAGAAACAAGTACTGGCCTTTTTGGGGACCGCTAGTTACTACCGAAAATTTGTTTCTCATTTCAGTGCCCTGGCAAAGCCCCTAAATGACCTGACCCGCAAAAACATGCCAAGAATGGTGAAGTGGGCACCTGCCTGCGAGGAAGCCTTTACAGCATTAAAGACGGCTCTCACCACTGACCCTGTCTTGGCCGCACCAGATTACAAGCGCAGGTTCCTTGTGCAGACAGATGCATCCACCTACGGGATTGGAGCAGTTCTTAGCCAGATAGACGCGGCTGGGCATGAGCATCCAGTTGCTTTCATAAGTCGTAAACTACTGGATCGGGAAGTTGCCTATGCTACTATTGAAAAATAGTGCCTTGCCATCGTATGGGCTCTCAAAAAATTACAGCCATACCTGTATGGCAGAGACTTTACCATTGTAACGGATCACAACCCCCTCACATGGCTGAACCGAGTGTCAGGGGACAATGGACGATTACTGCGGTGGAGCCTGTCCTTACAACCGTACAGCTTCTCCATCCAATACAAACCGGGAAGCCAACACCAGAACGCTGATGGACTGTCCCGACAACAAGAGCCATAGACTGCCCTTCCCCCCTGAACTGATCGAGGAACCCGCCAACTGTTGGGAATTGTTCTGTGGTCCTACAATGTGGATCAGTGGGCACTACGAGTGAGGTGGCCAGCGGCCTGTGTAGGCCACATGGCCAACTCACTTATTATATGAATGGAGAGGTTATGATGGTGCATTATGTGTGGATTATTGTGAGTCCTCAGCAGAGAAGAATGACTCTAATCAAGTACCACAGGTCGTGTCTCCAGCCTATGGACAATTAGACGAGTCAGACGTGAAGTCCACAAGACATAAAGTGTTGTCATTGTCCAGTCTCCACCGGGGATCATCAGGAGGCACCACAGTTATATTCAGCTCAGGTGCAGACCAGCAAACAAAGGAAGATCCAATTATCTTCCCCATTGTGTTCTCATCCCGGCTGTGGCAATACACATGATAGCACAAAGGACCACAACTCACATACAGACAGTGAAACTGAAAAGATGTTCCTCCCCTGAGGGGATATAAGGGCTTGTCCTGGGGAGGATGGAG
Source organism: Rhinoderma darwinii (assembly GCF_050947455.1). NCBI lineage: Eukaryota > Metazoa > Chordata > Amphibia > Anura > Rhinodermatidae > Rhinoderma > Rhinoderma darwinii. The sequence goes on from NW_027461746.1 coordinate 1,121,094, forward strand.
ATCTTCTGGATTTAGACCTTCAGGAGAGCTGAAGCTGAGGCCGGCGCTCTGAAGATGTTCCTGTGACTACCTGATCTTGTGGACTGTGTGTTGTTCCTGCATTGAACGTGACTTGTTCTGTCAACATTGGATGCAATAAAGAGGTGTTGGGGAGGTGATGATGATGGTTGTAGTGTTGGTGATAGAGGTGTTGGGGAGGTTGTGATGATGATGGTTGTAGTGTTGGTGAGAGAGGTGTTGGGGAGGTGATGATGGTTGTAGTGTTGGTGATAGAGGTGTTGGGGAGGTGATGATAATGGTTGTAGTGTTGGTGATAGAGGTGTTGGGGAGGTGATGAGGATGGTTGTAGTGTTGGTGATAGAGGTGTTGGGGAGGTGATGATCGTTGTAGTGTTGATGATAGAGGTGTTGGGGAGGTGATGATGGTTGTAGTGTTGATGATAGAGGTGTTGGGAAGGTGATGATGATGGTTGTAGTGTTGATGATAGAGGTGTTGGGAAGGTGATGATGATGGTTGTAGTGTTGGAGATAGAGATGTTGGGGAGGTGATGATGATGGTTGTAGTGTTGGTTATGGAGGTGTTGGGGAGATGATGATGGTTGTAGTGTTGATGATAGAGGTGTTGGGAAGGTGATGATGATGGTTGTAGTGTTGGTGATAGAGGTGTTGGGGAGATGATGATGGTTGTAGTGTTGATGATAGAGGTGTTGGGGAGGTGATGATGGTTGTAGTGTTGGTGATAGAGGTGTTGGGGAGGTGATGATGGTTGTAGTGTTGGTGATAGAGGTGTTGGGGAGGTGATGATGGTTGTAGTGTTGATGATGGAGGTGTTGCGAAGGTGATGATGATGGTTGTGTTGATGATAGAGGTGTTGGGAAGGTGATGATGATGGTTGTAGTGTTAATTATAGAGGTGTTGGAGAGGTGATGATGATGGTTGTAGTGTTGGTGATAGAGGTGTTGGGGAGGTTGTGATGATGATGGTTGTAGTGTTGGTGAGAGAGGTGTTGGGGAGGTGATGATGGTTGTAGTGTTGGTGATAGAGGTGTTGGGGAGGTGATGATGATGATTGTAGTGTTGATGATGGAGGTGTTGGGAAGGTGATGATGGTTGTAGTGTTGGTGATAGAGGTGTTGGGGAGGTGATGATGGTTGTAGAGTTGATGATAGAGGTGTTGGGGAGGTGATGATGGTTGTAGTGTTGATGATAGAGGTGTTGGGGAGGTGATGAGGATGGTTGTAGTGTTGGTGATAGAGGTGTTGGGGAGGTGATGATGGTTGTAGAGTTGATGATAGAGGTGTTGGGGAGGTGATGATGGTTGTAGTGTTGATGATAGAGGTGTTGGGGAGGTGATGAGGATGGTTGTAGTGTTGGTGATAGAGGTGTTGGGGAGGTGATGATGGTTGTAGTGTTGATGATAGAGGTGTTGGGGAGGTGATGATGATGGTTGTAGTGTTGGTGAGAGAGGTGTTGGAGAGGTGATGATGATGGTTGTAGTGTTGGTGATAGAGGTGTTTGGGAGGTTGTGATGATGATGATGGTTGTAGTGTTGGTGATAGAGGTGTTGGGGTGGTGATGATGATGGTTGTAGTGTTGATGATAGAGGTGTTGGGAAGGTGATGATGATGGTTGTAGTGTTGATGATAGAGGTGTTGCGAAGGTGATGATGATGGTTGTAGTGTTGATGATAGAGGTGTTGGGAAGGTGATGATGATGGTTGTAGTGTTGATGATAGAGGTGTTGGGGAGCTGATGATGATGGTTGTAGTGTTGATGATAAAGGTGTTGGGGAGGTGATGATGGTTGTAGTGTTGGTGATAGAGGTGTTGGGGAGGTTGTGATGATGGTTGTAGTGTTGGTGAGAGAGGTGTTGGGGAGGTGATAATGGTTGTAGTGTTGGTGATAGAGGTGTTGGGGAGGTGATGATGATGATGATTGTAGTGTTGGGGAGGTGATGATGATGGTTGAAGTGTTGATGATAGAGGTGTTGGGGAGGTGATAATGGTTGTAGTGTTGGTGATAGATTTGTTGGGGAGGTGATGAGGATGGTTGTAGTGTTGATGATAAAGGTGTTAGGGAGGTGATGATGGTTGTAGTGTTGATGATGGAGGTGTTGGGGAGGTGATGATAATGGTTGTAGTGTTGGTGATAGAGGTGTTGGGGAGGTGATGAGGATGGTTGTAGTGTTGATGATAGAGGTGTTGGGAAGGTGATGGTGATGGTTGTAGTGTCTGTGATAGAGTTGTTGGGGAGGTGATGATGATGGTTGTAGTGTTGGTGATAGAGGTGTTGGGGAGGTGATGATCGTTGTAGTGTTGATGATAGAGGTGTTGGGGAGGTGATGATGATGGTTGTAGTGTTGATGATAGAGGTGTTGGGGAGGTGATGATGATGGTTGTAGTGTTGATGATAGAGGTGTTGGGAAGGTGATGGTGATGGTTGTAGTGTCTGTGATAGAGGTGTTGGGGAGGTGATGATGATGGTTGTAGTGTTGGTGATAGAGTTGTTGAGGTGGTGGTGATGATGATGGTTGTAGTGTTGGTGATAGAGGTGTTGGGGAGGTGATGATGATGGTTGTAGTGTTGATGATAGAGGTGTTGGGAAGGTGATGATGATGGTTGTAGTGTTGATGATAGAGGTGTTGGGAAGGCGATGATGATGGTTGTAGTGTCTGTGATAGAGTTGTTGAGGCGGTGATGATGATGGTTGTAGTGTTGGTGATAGAGGTGTTGGGGAGGTGATGATCGTTGTAGTGTTGATGATAGAGGTGTTGGGGAGGTGATGATGATGGTTGTAGTGTTGATGATAGAGGTGTTGGGGAGGTGATGATGATGGTTGTAGTGTTGATGATAGAGGTGTTGGGAAGGTGATGGTGATGGTTGTAGTGTCTGTGATAGAGGTGTTGGGGAGGTGATGATGATGGTTGTAGTGTTGGTGATAGAGTTGTTGAGGTGGTGGTGATGATGATGGTTGTAGTGTTGGTGATAGAGGTGTTGGGGAGGTGATGATGATGGTTGTAGTGTTGATGATAGAGGTGTTGGGAAGGTGATGATGATGGTTGTAGTGTTGATGAT
>NW_027461746.1:1124364-1181864 GCF_050947455.1 Rhinoderma darwinii
GGAGGTGATGAGGATGGTTGTAGTGTTGGTGATAGAGGTGTTGGGGAGGTGATGATGGTTGTAGTGTTGATGATAGAGGTGTTGGGGAGGTGATGATGATGGTTGTAGTGTTGGTGATAGAGGTGTTTGGGAGGTTGTGATGATGATGATGGTTGTAGTGTTGGTGATAGAGGTGTTGGGAAGGTGATGATGATGGTTGTAGTGTTGATGATAGAGGTGTTGGGAAGGTGATGATGATGGTTGTAGTGTTGATGATAGAGGTGTTGCGAAGGTGATGATGATGGTTGTAGTGTTGATGATAGAGGTGTTGGGAAGGTGATGATGATGGTTGTAGTGTTGATGATAGAGGTGTTGGGGAGCTGATGATGATGGTTGTAGTGTAGATGATAAAGGTGTTGGGGAGGTGATGATGGTTGTAGTGTTGGTGATAGAGGTGTTGGGGAGGTTGTGATGATGTTGGTTGTAGTGTTGGTGAGAGAGGTGTTGGGGAGGTGATGATGGTTGTAGTGTTGGTGATAGAGGTGTTGGGGAGGTGATGATGATGATGATTGTAGTGTTGGGGAGGTGATAATGATGGTTGAAGTGTTGATGATAGAGGTTTTGGGGAGGTGATGATGATGGTTGTAGTGCTGGTGATAGAGGTGTTGGGGAGGTGATAATGGTTGTAGTGTTGGTGATAGAGGTGTTGGGGAGGTGATGAGGATGGTGATAGAGTTGTTGAGGCGGTGATGATGATGGTTGTAGTGTTGATGATAGAGGTGTTGGGGAGGTGATGATGATGGTTGTAGTGTTGGTGATAGAGGTGTTGGGGAGGTGATGATCGTTGTAGTGTTGATGATAGAGGTGTTGGGGAGGTGATGATGATGATTGTAGTGTTGATGATAGAGGTGTTGGGGAGGTGATGATGATGGTTGTAGTGTTGATGATAGAGGTGTTGGGGAGGTGATGATGGTTGTAGTGCTGGTGATAGAGGTGTTTCAGGAGGTGATGATGGTTGTAGTGTTGGTGATAGAGGTGTTGGGGAGGTGATGATGATGATGATTGTAGTGTTGGGGAGGTGATAATGATGGTTGAAGTGTTGATGATAGAGGTTTTGGGGAGGTGATGATGATGGTTGTAGTGCTGGTGATAGAGGTGTTGGGGAGGTGATAATGGTTGTAGTGTTGGTGATAGAGGTGTTGGGGAGGTGATGATGATGGTGATAGAGTTGTTGAGGCGGTGATGATGATGGTTGTAGTGTTGATGATAGAGGTGTTGGGGAGGTGATGATGATGGTTGTAGTGTTGGTGATAGAGGTGTTGGGGAGGTGATGATCGTTGTAGTGTTGATGATAGAGGTGTTGGGGAGGTGATGATGATGATTGTAGTGTTGATGATAGAGGTGTTGGGGAGGTGATGATGATGGTTGTAGTGTTGATGATAGAGGTGTTGGGAAGGTGATGGTGATGGTTGTAGTGTCTGTGATAGAGGTGTTGGGGAGGTGATGATGATGGTTGTAGTGTTGGTGATAGAATTGTTGAGGTGGTGGTGATGATGATGGTTGTAGTGTTGGTGATAGAGGTGTTGGGGAGGTGATGATGATGGTTGTAGTGTTGATGATAGAGGTGTTGGGAAGGTGATGATGATGGTTGTAGTGTTGATGATAGAGGTGTTGGGAAGGTGATGATGATGGTTGTAGTGTTGATGATAGAGGTGTTGGGGAGGTGATGATGATGGTTGTAGTGTTGGTTATGGAGGTGTTGGGGAGATGATGATGGTTGTAGTGTTGATGATAGAGGTGTTGGGAAGGTGATGATGATGGTTGTAGTGTTGGTGATAGAGGTGTTGGGGAGGTGATGATGGTTGTAGTGTTGATGATAGAGGTGTTGGGGAGGTGATGATGATGGTTGTAGTGTTGATGATGGAGGTGTTGCGAAGGTGATGATGGTTGTAGTGTTGATGATAGAGGTGTTGGGAAGGTGATGATGATGGTTGTAGTGTTAATTATAGAGGTGTTGGAGAGGTGATGATGATGGTTGTAGTGTTGGTGATAGAGGTGTTGGGGAGGTGATGGTGGTTGTAGAGTTGATGATAGAGGTGTTGGGGAGGTGATGATGATGGTTGTAGTGTTGGTGATAGAGGTGTTGGGGAGGTGATGATGGTTGTAGTGTTGATGATAGAGGTGTTGGGGAGGTGATGAGGATGGTTGTAGTGTTGGTGATAGAGGTGTTGGGGAGGTGATGATGGTTGTAGTGTTGATGATAGAGGTGTTGAGAAGGTGATGATGATGGTTGTAGTGTTAATTATAGAGGTGTTGGGGAGGTGATGATGATGGTTGTAGTGTTGGTTATGGAGGTGTTGGGGAGATGATGATGGTTGTAGTGTTGATGATAGAGGTGTTGGGAAGGTGATGATGATGGTTGTAGTGTTGGGGATAGAGGTGTTGGGGAGGTGATGATGGTTGTAGTGTTGGTGATAGAGGTGTTGGGGAGGTGATGATGGTTGTAGTGTTGATGATAGAGGTGTTGGGGAGGTGATGATGATGGTTGTAGTGTTTATGATGGAGGTGTTGCAAAGGTGATGATGGTTGTAGTGTTTTTATGATAGAGGTGTTGGGAAGGTGATGATGATGGTTGTAGTGTTAATTATAGAGGTGTTGGAGAGGTGATGATGATGGATGTAGTGTTGGTGATAGAGGTGTTGGGGAGGTTGTGATGATGATGGTTGTAGTGTTGGTGAGAGAGGTGTTGGGGAGGTGATGATGGTTGTAGTGTTGGTGATAGAGGTGTTGGGGAGGTGATGATGATGATTGTAATGTTGATGATGGAGGTGTTGGGAAGGTGATGATGGTTGTAGTGTTGGTGATAGAGGTGTTGGGGAGGTGATGAGGATGTTGTAGTGTTGGTGATAGAGGTGTTGGGGAGGTGATGATGGTTGTAGAGTTGATGATAGAGGTGTTGGGGAGGTGATGATGATGGTTGTAGTGTTGATGATAGAGGTGTTGGGGAGGTGATGAGGATGGTTGTAGTGTTGGTGATAGAGGTGTTGGGGAGGTGATGATGGTTGTAGTGTTGGTGATAGAGGTGTTGGGGAGGTGATGATGATGGTTGTAGTGTTGGTGATAGAGGTGTTGGGGAGGTGATGATGGTTGTAGTGTTGGTGATAGAGGTGTTGGGGAGGTGATGATGATGGTTGTAGTGTTGGTGATAGAGGTGTTGGGGAGGTGGTGATGATGGTTGTAGTGTTGGTGATAGAGGTGTTGGGGAGGTGATGATGGTTGTAGTGTTGGTGATAGAGGTGTTGGGGAGGTGATGATGGTTGTAGTGTTGATGATAGAGGTGTTGGGGAGGTGATGATGATGGTTGTATTGTTGGTGATAGAGGTGTTGGGAAGGTGATGATGATGGTTGTAGTGTTAATGATAGAGGTGTTGGAGAGGTGATGATGATGGTTGTAGTGTTGATGATAGAGGTGTTGGGAAGGTGATGATGATGGTTGTAGTGTTGGAGATTGAGGTGTTGGGGAGGTGATGATGATGGTTGTAGTGTTGGTTATGGAGGTGTTGGTGGAGATGATGATGGTTGTAGTGTTGATGATAGAGGTGTTGGGAAGGTGATGATGATGGTTGTAGTGTTGGTGAGAGAGGTGTTGGGGAGGTGATGATGGTTGTAGTGTTGGTGATAGAGGTGTTGGGGAGGTGATGATGATGATTGTAATGTGATGATGGAGGTGTTGGGAAGGTGATGATGGTTGTAGTGTTGGTGATAGAGGTGTTGGGGAGGTGATGAGGATGCTTGTAGTGTTGGTGATAGAGGTGTTGGGGAGGTGATGATGGTTGTAGAGTTGATGATAGAGGTGTTGGGGAGGTGATGATGATGGTTGTAGTGTTGATGATAGAGGTGTTGGGGAGGTGATAAGGATGGTTGTAGTGTTGGTGATAGAGCTGTTGGGAAGGTGATGATGATGGTTGTAGTGTTGGAGATAGAGGTGTTGGGGAGGTGATGAGGATGGTTGTAGTGTTGGTTATGGAGGTGTTGGGGAGATGATGATGGTTGTAGTGTTGATGATAGAGGTGTTGGGAAGGTGATGATGATGGTTGTAGTGTTGGGGATAGAGGTGTTGGGGAGGTGATGATGGTTGTAGTGTTGGTGATAGAGGTGTTGGGGAGGTGATGATGGTTGTAGTGTTGATGATAGAGGTGTTGGGAGGTGATGATAATGGTTGTAGTGTTGATGATAGAGGTGTTGCGAAGGCTGATGATGATGGTTGTAGTGTTGATGATAGAGGTGTTGGGAAGGTGATGATGATGGTTGTAGTGTTGATGATAGAGGTGTTGGGGAGCTGATGATGATGGTTGTAGTGTTGATGATAAAGTGTTGGGGAGGTGATGATGGTTGTAGTGTTGGTGATAGAGGTGTTGGGGAGGTGATGATGATGGTTGTAGTGTTGGTGATAGAGGTGTTGGGGAGGTGATGATGATGGTTGTAGTGTTGGTGAGAGAGGTGTTGGGGAGGTGATGATGATGGTTGTAGTGTTGGTGATAGAGGTGTTGGGGAGGTGATGATGATGGTTGTAGTGTTGGTGAGAGAGGTGTTGGGGAGGTGATGATGGTTGTAGTGTTGGTGATAGAGTTGTTGAGGCGGTGGTGATGATGATGGTTGTAGTGTTGGTGATAGAGGTGTTGGGGAGGTGATGATGATGGTTGTAGTGTTGATGATAGAGGTGTTGGGAAGGTGATGATGGTTGTAGTGTTGATGATAGAGGTGTTGGGAAGGTGATGATGATGGTTGTAGTGTTAATGATAGAGGTGTTGGAGAGGTGATGATGATGGTTGTAGTGTTGGTGATAGAGGTGTTGGGGAGGTTGTGATGATGATGGTTGTAATGTTGGTGATAGAGGTGTTGGAGAGGTGATGATGATGGTTGTAGTGTTGGTGATAGAGGTGTTGGGAAGGTGATGATGGTTGTAGTGTTGGTGTTAGAGGTGTTGGGGAGGTGATGATGATGGTTGTAGTGTTGGTGATAGAGGTGTTGGAGAGGTGATGATGATGGTTGTAGTGTTGGTGATAGAGGTGTTGGGAAGGTGATGATGATGGTTGTAGTGTTGGTGAGAGAGGTGTTGGGGATGTGATGATAATGGTTGTAGTGTTGGTGATAGAGGTGTTGGGGAGGTGATGATGGTTGTAGTGTTGGTTATTGAGGTGTTGGGGAGGTGATGATGATGGTTGTAGTGTTGATGATAGAGGTGTTGGGAAGGTGATGATGATGGTTGTAGTGTTGGTGATAGAGGTGTTGGGAAGGTGATGATGATGGTTGTAGTGTTGATGATAGAGGTGTTGGGAAGGTGATGATGATGGTTGTAGTGTTGATGATAGAGGTGTTGGGAAGGTGATGATGATGGTTGTAGTGTTAATGATAGATGTGTTGGAGAGGTGATGATGATGGTTGTAGTGTTGGTGATAGAGGTGTTGGGGAGTTTGTGATGATGATGGTTGTAGTGTTGGTGAGAGAGGTGTTGGGAAGGTGATGATGATGGTTGTAATGTTGGTGATAGAGGTCTTGGGAAGGTGATGATGATGGTTGTAATGTTGATGATAGAGGTGTTGGGAAGGTGATGATGATGGTTGTAGTGTTGATGATAGAGGTGTTGGGAAGGTGATGATGATGGTTGTAGTGTTAATGATAGAGGTGTTGGAGAGGTGATGATGATGGTTGTAGTGTTGGTGATAGAGGTGTTGGGGAGGTTGTGATGATGATGGTTGTTGTGTTGGTGAGAGAGTTGTTGGGGAGGTGATGATAATGGTTATAGTGTTGGTGATAGAGGTGTTGGGGAGGTGATGATGATGGTTGTAGTGTTAATGATAGAGGTGTTGGAGAGGTGATGATGATGGTTGTAGTGTTGGTGATAGAGGTGTTGGGGAGGTTGTGATGATGATGGTTGTAGTGTTGGTGAGAGAGGTGTTGGGGAGGTGATGATGATGGTTGTAGTGTTGGTGATAGAGGTGTTGGGGAGGTGATGATGATGATGGTTGTAGTGTTGATGATAGAGGTTTGGGGAGGGGATGATGATGATGGTTGTAGTGTTGGTGATAGAGGTGTTGGGGAGGTGATGATGATGATGGTTGTAGTGTTGATGTTAGAGGTGTTGGGGAGGTGATGATGATGATGGTTGTAGTATTGGGTCAGATAATGATAATGTGAAGATATTAGAGATAATTGTACATTAGTAATCTTCTTGATGAATGATGCTGGAGATGTAATGATGAGAAGAGACCAGTAGTGGTTGTGATGGTGATGATGATAATGATGATAGTGGTGGACTTTACAGTAATATATTTCTCTGCTTTGTTTCAGATTAATCAGTTCTACATTCATCAAAAGTGTAAGTGTCTTCCCCCAGTGTTCACTACTGGAATATGTGTGTGTAAGGGAGAGGGGTGTCTAGAGAGCAGTTATGTCACTGGTATCACATGACTGGCAAGTCCTAAGTAACACGTTTGATGGTCAGTGGTGGTGAGACACGCCTGGTTATGATGGTCAGTGGTGGTGAGACTCGCCTGGTTATGATGGTCAATGGTGGTGAGACACGCCTGATTATGATGGTCAGTGGTGATGAGATAATCCTGGTTATGATGGTCAGTAGTGGCGAGACTCACCTGGTTATGATGGTCAGTGGTGGTGAGACTCACCTGGTTATGATGGTCAGTGGTGATGAGACTCGCCTGGTTATGATGGTCAGTGGTGGTGAGACTCGCCTGGTTATGATGGTCAGTGGTGATGAGACAATCCTGGTTATGATGGTCAGTGGTGTGACACACACCTGGTTATGATGGTCAGTGGTGGTGAGACTCGCCTGGTTATGTTGGTCAGTGGTGGTGAGACTCATCTGGTTATGATAGTCAGTGGTGGTGAGACACGCCTGGTTATGATGGTCAGTGATGGTGAGACACGACTGGTTATGATGGTCAGTGGTTGTGAGACTCACCTGATTATGATGGTCAGTGGTGGTGAGACTCGCCTGGTTATGATGGTCAGTGGTGGTGAGACACGCCTGGTTATGATGGTCAGTGGTGATGAGACAATCCTGGTTATGATGGTCAGTAGTGGTGAGACTCGCCTGGTTATGATGGTCAGTGGTGGTGAGACTCACGTGGTTATGATGGTCAGTGGTGATGAGACTCGCCTAGTTATGATGGTCAGTGGTGATGAGACAATCCTGGTTATGATGGTCAGTAGTGGTGAGACTCACCTGGTTATGATGGTCAGTGGTGGTGAGACTCGCCTGGTTATGATTACCAGTGGTGGTGAGACTCGCCTGGTTATGATGGTCAGTGGTGGTGAGACACGCCTGGTTATGATGGTCAGTGATGGTGAGACTCGCCTGGTTATGATGGTCAGTGATGGAGAGACTCGCCTGGTTTTGATGGTCAGTGGTGGTGAGACTCGCCTGGTTATGATGGTCAGTGGTGGTGAACCACGCCTGGTTATGATGGTCAGTGGTGGTGAGACACGCCTGATTATGATGGTCAGTGGTGGTGAGACTCGCCTGGTTATGATAGTCAGTGGTGGTGAGACTCGCCTGGTTATGATGGTCAGTGGTGGTGAGACTCACCTGGTTATGATGGTCAGTGGTGGTGAGACTCGCCTGGTTATGATGGTCAGTGGTGGTGAGACTCGCCTGGTTATGATGGTCAGTGGTGGTGAGACACGCCTGGTTATGATGGTCAGTGATGGTGAGACTCATCTGGTTATGATAGTCAGTGGTGGTGAGACACGCCTGGTTATGATGGTCAGTGATGGTGAGACACGACTGGTTATGATGGTCAGTGGTTGTGAGACTCACCTGGTTATGATGGTCAGTGGTGGTGAGACACGCCTGGTTATGATGGTCAGTGGTGATGAGACTCGCCTGGTTATGATGGTCAGTGGTTGTGAGACTCACCTGGTTATGATGGTCAGTGGTGGTGAGACTCACCTGGTTATGATGGTCAGTGGTGGTGAGACTCGCCTGGTTATGATGGTCAGTGGTGATGAGACTCGCCTAGTTATGATGGTCAGTGGTGATGAGACAATCCTGGTTATGATGGTCAGTAGTGGTGAGACTCACCTGGTTATGATGGTCAGTGGTGGTGAGACTCGCCTGGTTATGATTATCAGTGGTGGTGAGACTCGCCTGGTTATGATGGTCAGTGGTGTGACACACGCCTGGTTATGATGGTCAGTGGTGATGAGACTCGCCTGGTTATGATGGTCAGTGGTGGTGAGACTCGCCTGGTTATGATTATCAGTGGTGGTGAGACTCGCCTGGTTATGATGGTCAGTGGTGTGACACACGCCTGGTTATGATGGTCAGTGGTGATGAGACTCGCCTGGTTATGATGGTCAGTGGTGATGGGACTCGCCTGGTTATGATGGTCAGTGGTGGTGAGACACGCCTGGTTATGATAGTCAGTGGTGGTGAGACACGCCTGGTTATGATGGTCAGTGATGGTGAGACTCGCCTGGTTATGATGGTCAGTGGTGGTGAGACTCACCTGGTTATGATGGTCAGTGGTGGTGAGACATGCCTGGTTATGATGGTCAGTGGTGGTGAGACACGCCTGGTTATGATGGTCAGTGATGGTGAGACTCGCCTGGTTATGATGGTCAGTGGTGGTGAGACTCACCTGGTTATGATGGTCAGTGGTGGTGAGACATGCCTGGTTATGATAGTCAGTGGTGGTAAACCACGCCTGGTTATGATGGTCAGTGGTGGTGAGACACGCCTGGTTATGATGTCCAGTGATGGTGAGACTCATCTGGTTATGATGGTCAGTGATGGTGAGACTCATCTGGTTATGATAGTCAGTGGTGGTGAGACATGCCTGGTTATGATGGTCAGTGGTGGTGAGACACTCCTGGTTATGATGGTCAGTGGTGGTGAGACACTCCTGGTTATGATGGTCAGTGATGGTGAGACTCATCTGGTTATGATGGTCAGTGGTGGTGAGACTCGCCTGGTTATGATGGTCAGTGGTGGTGAGACACTCCTGGTTATGATGATCAGTGGTGGTGAGACACGCCTGGTTATGATGGTCAGTGATGGTGAGACTCACCTGGTTATGATGGTCAGTGATGGTGAGACTCACCTGGTTATGATGGTCAGTGGTGGTGAGACATGCCTAGTTATGATGGTCAATGGTGTGACACACGCCTGGTTATGATGGTCAGTGGTGGTGAGACTCACCTGGTTATGATGGTCAGTGGTGGTGAGACACGCCTGGTTATGATGGTCAGTGGTGGTGAGACACGCCTGGTTATGATGGTCAGTGGTGGTGAGACTCGCCTGGTTATGATGGTCAGTGGTGGTGAGACACGCCTGGTTATGATGGTCAGTGGTGATGAGACTCGCCTGGTTATGATGGTCAGTGGTGGTGAGACACGCCTGGTTATAATGGTCACTTGTTGCTTCATATCAGTGATGGAGATGTCTTATTATGGATGACTCCAGTGAGTGGTGAGGACAAGATAATGGTTCCCAATTTACCTGTAGATGATCCTAAAAGATATAATGAATCAGTGTAATTCTAAGATAAAATGAAGCCCAACAGTGAAGGTGTCTGCATAGTGTAGAGCTGACACATAGCAGAGCTGACACATAGCAGAGCTGTATTCACAGTAGGTGCTACTCTGGATTGACATTCTAGTCTATACTGCAGATCTCCCCATAGACTAAATATTGTAGATCACCCTGATAATCGGGGGCTGAACATTATGGATACCACTGATGTCAAGAGACTGGACAATGCAATGTGTCTTCAGGGAGAGGACCTTGTAGGAAGCCATGGGCGTCGGATGAACTCCAAACCACAACTCAGGACATTCTAGGAGTTATAATTTCACAACAGATGTAGAACCATAGGTTTTAGACCCCTGTAAGTGGTCCATCTCCATCTGCTAGTAGCCTTTGTATGTAACATTGTGTCCATTCTATTTTATAGGCTTACATTTGGTGTTCGAGTTCATGCCCGTGTCAGAGCCTCAAGTGACTCTATGGGTGTACTATTGAGGGGTGTGTGTGTGTGTGGGGGGGGGGGGGGATAAATCTATGCATGGGTTGGCGCATTTACATACTGTCTATCATTTCAGGGAACAGCATGTTTCAGAATTACTGCTCCTACGATTTATTTGGACCTAACGGACTCCTTTTATACCAAGCCATTGAGCAACGTGAATGCTGTGGACCTAGGCTGGATGTCCGAGTCCAGAACACACAAGGCTACAATGTTCTCAACCTTTACATACCTTCTAACTTCTGCAGCTGGGAGACAACAGTAAGTCACAAATCTACAACCTACAACCCCGAAGATGGAATAGACTAAACACAGGGCTTGATAAATGGTACAACATTAAGCCTTGGTCTGCAATACAATAAAGGGAAAATCCAATGATCACTGAAGTCTACATTTAGTCTACATTAGTCCTTGGTCTCAGATTAGTGTGATATAAGCTCTAGGTCTAAGGATCAGTGTAACATGAAGTCAAGGTTAAAGAACTAGTTTTCTATGAAATCCTGGTCTTAGGTTTGATTTTTGATTCAGATGTGAAGTTTAGGTTTAAGAATCGATGAGATATGAAGTTTAGATCTTAGGTTCGGTGAGATATAAAGTTTAGGTCAAAGGTTCGGTGAAATATGTAGTCTTGATCTTAAGTTGAGTGAGATATGAAGTCTAGGTCTTATGATTTGTGTGAGATGAAGTCTAGGTCTTAGGTTCAGTAAGATATGAAGTCTAGGACTTATGATTTGTGTAATATGAAGTCTAGGTCTTAGGATTTGTGTAAAATGAAGTCTAGGTCTTAGGATCAGTGTGAGATGAAGTCTAGGTCTTAGGTTCAGTGTGATATAAAGTCTTGGTCTCAGGTTCGGTGTGATATGACTGCTAGGTCTTATGTTCGGTGTCTTATGATCATACCAACGAAAAAATAGAGCTTGTAGTCAGAAAATATAAGAATATACAAATTTTATTATACAAAAATAACACACATTTAAAAACACATAATAATGAAGACTCTAGTACTAACGCTGTGGTACATAGTTAAGCACGGAGACATACTAGATGTAGCGGTATAATGGCATAGAGTGCAGACTATATACACTGCCCATATAAATGCTACAATGTCACATCCAAGTGGATTGTGTATTGATGACCCACATTGTCCTCGTAGTATTATAAATTTGAAGGCTAATGCCAAATATAGAGGAGGATCCCAGGGGAACTAAACGCTTTTTATAGTGAGCAATATAGAGATGCAATCTTACCCATTTTAGAAAGAGTGAAGGTTGTCTATGCACATCCGTGCAGAATCGACCACAGAGAACCCCAACGCGCGTTTCGCTGTTGCTTCCTCAGGGGGTACATAAAACCCAACATGTGTGTGGTCCCTATATAGTGTATGTGTGTGTCTTAATTGAGTTCACGTCATCGCCGAGACAGGGAGCGGCGCTTGCCCGCTGACGCGACCGGAAGCGAGGCAGTCCCCACATCCGGCCCCACATGCTGGAGCGCATATCCGGAGTCCCGACGCGTAACGGGAACTCCGGACATGCGCAGTGCATGTATTGGAGCCGGAGGGGGCCAGGCATCGCCGCAAGCCGAAGCAGCACGCAAGCGCACATCATCTAGGGGGTGAGTGGACTCAAATGTAAAAAGATCAAAGTCCCAGACATAATGTATAATCATGTCCATTATTTTTGGTAGTTCTGTCTGTAATTTGATGTGACCCTAAACCCGGATAAATTATATAAAATATACATCATCAATTACTAAAAATGATAATATATAAGGATACACAAACAATAGAACAATATAAATAAATAATAATAATGTAAATTATATATCCAGAGAAGATATATATATTTAGCATAATATAAATAAATAATAATAAATAAAATAAGTGTATAATAAGTGAAAAATAATTATGATATGGCAGCGCACATACACAGTATTGCGTTGACATAAGTTGAGTGAATGAAAAACATATAATGTGATGCCCCTAATAATGCCAGAATTAATAACAATATTAGAAAGATTTATTATTTATAATTATGGAGTAGTCGATCTGATAAATTATGGGGGGAAGTTGGTTTCTTAAACTTTACCCAGCCTGTAACAAATATGCGATTAGAGTCTATTTATCTGTCGGTGTCTTATGATGTCTAGGTCTTAGGTTTGGTGTGTTCTGAAGTCTAGATCTTAGGTTCGGTGTGATATGAAGTCTAGGTCTTAGGATCGGTGTGATATGAGGTCTAGATCTCCGGTTCGGTGTGATATGAACTCTTGGTCTTAGGATTTGTGTAAAATGAAGTCTAGATCTTAGGTTCGGTGTGATATGAAGTCTAGGTCTTTGGTTCGGTGTGTTCTGAAGTCTAGATCTTAGGTTCGGTGTGATATGAAGTCTAGGTCTTAGGTTCAGTGTGATATGACTTCTAGGTCTTCGGTTCGGTGTGAGATAAAGTATAGGTTTTGGGTTCGGTGTGATATGAAGTCTAGGTCTCAGGTTCGGTGTGTTATGATTTCTATGTCTTAGGTTCGGTGTGATATATAGTCTTGGTCTTAGGATCGGTGTGAGATGAAGTCTAGGTCTTAGGTTCGGTGTGATATGTAGTCCTGGTCTTAGGATCGGTGTAAGATTAAGTCTGGGTCTTAGGATCGGTGTGAGATGAAGTCTAGGTCTTAGGTTCGTTGTGATATGTAGTCTTCGTCTTAGGATCAGTGTGATATGAAGTCTAGGTCTTCGGTTCGGTGTGATATGAAGTCTAGGTCTTAGGTTCGGTGTGATATAAAGTCTAGGTCTTCGGTTTGGTGTGATATGTAGTCTAGGTCTTAGGTTCGTGTGATATGAAGTCTAGGTCTTAGGTTCGGTGTGATATGTAGTCTTCGTCTTAGGATCAGTGTGATATGAAGTCTAGGTCTTAGGTTCGGTGTGATATAAAGTCTAGGTCTTAGGTTCGGTGTGATATGAAGTCTAGGTCTTAGGTTCGGTGTGATATAAAGTCTAGGTCTTAGGTTCGGTGTGATATGAAGTCTAGGTCTTAGGTTCGGTGTGATATAAAGTCTAGGTCTTCGGTTCGGTGTGATATGAAGTCTAGGTCTTCGGTTCGGTGTGATATGACTTCTAGGTCTTCGGTTCGGTGTGATATAAAGTCTAGGTCTTAGGTTCGGTGTGATATGAAGTCTAGGTCTTCGGTTCGGTGTGATATGTAGTCTAGGTCTTAGGTTCGTGTGAGATGAAGTCTAGGTCTTTGGTTCGGTGTGATATGTAGTCTTCGTCTTAGGATCAGTGTGATATGAAGTCTAGGTCTTCGGTTCGGTGTGTTAGGAAGTCTAGGTCTTCGGTTCGGTGTGATATGTAGTCTAGGCTTTAGGATTTGTGTGATATGAATTTTAGATCTAGATCATGGGATCGCCAGTATGAAGCAGGAATGAGTAGGGTGAGATTAGGACAGGTCAGCTGTATTCTAGATGTAGAGGTAGAATGTTCTCAGGACAAGTCCACACTATGACCTTCCTCTCGACCACTTGTCCTCAGTTACAGGTCGTTGATGCTGCCGGTCATCTCCTCGGTTACGTGGAACAGAACTGGTCAAGTTTCTCGGCATCTTTTAACATTCTGAACCCGCTTAATGAGATTTGTCTAAAAGTGAAAGGTCCGGGATGGGGAGAAGGTTTCATGTCTGATCAGGACTATCAGGTTAGTAGCCGCCCAGCAGTACCGCCCTGATCAGGGTCTCATGGGGTCTCCAGGATCGGGAAGTACCGTATGCTGGTATTGAATTCATGGGGTTCCTTCGGCCCACCAGAGATAATTCTGTAAAGCCTGATTCCCCGTTTCCTGTGCCGCAGGTGCTGTCAGCTGATAAATCCTTCTCCGTGGGACTCATAACACGCGTGTGGCAGGGGCTGCGCAGGGAAATGTTCTCACGAGAAGATAAGTTTCTGGTACAATTCCCACCGGACCTGGAAGTTTCCATGAAAGCCTTGCTGCTATCCTGCACACTACTAATTGTGAGTATGAGGGGGCAAAAACCCCCTGCCAAGGGAGGGGGAGGGGGTAATACTGGGCCTAGTCATAGTGATGACATATATAGCTCAGTGATGTCACCGCTGCTCTCTAGTGAATGGATAGGCTGTATTCTCAGTGATGTCACCGCTGCTCTCTAGTGACTGGACAGGCTGCATTCTCAGTGATGTCACCGCTGCTCTCTAGTGACTGGATAGACTGTATTATCAGTGATGTCACCGCTGCTCTCTAGTTATTTGATAGTCTGCATTCTCAGTGATGTCACCGCTGCTCTCTAGTGGATGGATAGGCTGTATTATCAGTGATGTCACCGCTGCTCTCTAGTGACTGGACAGGCTGCATTCTCAGTGATGTCACCACTGCTCTCTAGTGACTGGATAGACTGTATTATCAGTGATGTCACCGCTGCTCTCTAGTTATTTGATAGTCTGCATTCTCAGTGATGTCACCGCTGCTCTCTAGTGGATGGATAGGCTGTATTATCAGTGATGTCACCGCTGCTCTCTAGTGATTGGATAGGCTGTATTCTCAGTGATGTCACCGCTGCTCTCTAATTAATGGATAGGCTGTATTATCAGTGATGTCACCGCTGCTCTCTAGTTATTTGATAGTCTGCATTCTCAGTGATGTCACCGCTGCTCTCTAGTGATTGGATAGGCTGTATTATCAGTGATGTCACCGCTGCTCTCTAGTGAATGGATAGGCTGTATTCTCAGTGATGTCACCGCTGCTCTCTAGTGATTGGATAGGCTGCAGTCAGTGATGTCACCGCTGCTCTCTAGTAAATGGATAAGGCTGTATTCTCAGTGATGTCACCGCTGCTCTCTAGTGAATGGATAGGCTGCATTCTCAGTGATGTCACCGCTGCTCTCTAGTGATGTCACCGCTGCTCTCTAGTGAATGAATAGGCGGCATTCTCATGATGTCACCGCTGCTCTCTAGTGAATGGATAGGCGGCATTCTCATGATGTCACCGCTGCTCTCTAGTGAATGGGGTTGAGATGAATCTTTTGTTTTCCAGGATCTCTTAGAGCATGAGCGACAGAGACAGAGACGTTCCAGCTGAGGATCCTGTTCCGCTCCCTGCGCTCCGGATTATTCCTGGTGTCTCCTCGCACAGATCTATGTGGATATTATTCAGACTCGGATCAGCACTCGCCCCCCGGCCTGCGCTCCTGCCCCTCGCCTCCGGATCTGAGACCGTGGTTAATAGTAATGTGACTTGTTATGTGAGCGCCGCTCTGCATTATCCACCCCGACCACTAGGCGGCAGCCTTCTACCCGGGTGTAACACATGTTTAATCTGCAGATTATGACTTTTATGTTTCCCATCAGATGAAAATATTCCCCTAATAAATAATTTATTTTGCACTGTATCCTCCCAGTTACTGTTCTCTGTTTTCAGCCAGAACCTCCGCTGTCGCCTGGAGACATTTCAGATACAAACAAGTACAACTACACCCACAGGGCTCCATCACCCAGAGTCCGCTGGGAGTTATCCTGGAATGTGTGCAGTCCCAGTAATGTCCACTAGGTGGCGCTCCGACATTCCATGGAAATTGCGCTGCAGTGTCTCTATAACTACAACTCCCAGCATGTCCTGACCTTGGTTTGCAGGACAGATATTTATGGCGGATTTCTCAGGATCATATCAGGGGGTCTGAGGGCCGCCTCAGGGGGGGGGGGGGTGGTGTGTGTGTGTGTGTGTCTGTGTGTGTGTGTGTGTGTGTGTGTGTGCCCATTGCCTGCCTTCACACTGCCTGCCCACTTCCTGCCTGCCCCAGCTGAGAGTCACGGGTGGAGGAGGAAACTGACGGATTGAATTCAGATTTGCTGCAGATTATTTTGGGTCTGTCTTCTTGTACTTGGGGGAATCCGTCACCGTCTGCAGGAACTGCGCCGTCCACACATAGGAAACAAATCGACCGCACACGAATCACCCACCCGGACCCCAGACCTACAAATTATCCTAATTGTGAGGTCACCCCCCAAAAACACTCCCACGTCTCGCCCTGGCCGGGTGTAATCTCATGCGCCGGATTTCTGGTGTTTTTGTTGCAGTTTCCACAAAATCAAGAAATGCCACAAATCGGGACTGTGAGGATAAAAGACAAGAACCCGGCGCTGACGTGGGGTGGAAAAGGGGGTAACCAGACCTGGGACCCTACTGCTGAGAACGCGGTCTCCACCCGCTCTACATCTCCTCAGGGCAGGTGATAAATAACAAGCGGAACACGGTGAGGAACCATGTGACTGGTCATGTGACTGAGGAACCTCCACCCCGCGGGAGTCCCCCTGGTTATGTGACTGAGGAACCTCCACCCCGCGGGAGTCCCCCTGGTCATGTGACTGAGGAACCTCCACCCCGCGGGAGTCCCCCTGATCATGTGACTGAGGAACCTCCATCCCGCGGGAGTCCCCCTGATTATGTAACTGAGGAACCTCCACCCCGCGGGAGTCCCCCTGATCATGTGACTGAGGAACCTCCACCCCGCGGGAGTCCCCCTGATCATGTGACTGAGGAACCTCCACCCCGCGGGAGTCCCCCTGATCATGTGACTGAGGAACCGCCACCCCGCGGAAGAGTTCCCCTGATCGTGTGACTGAGAACACCACTCCGCCTGATCATGTGACTGAGGACGCCATGTGACTGAGGACGCCATGGCCTGAGGAAGACGCCGGACCAGCGTTGAAACGCGTAGCTACGATAACTATTAATAAAGGACCTTCTTTTATCGCAATTTCTGGGGGTTCGCTGCACCTCTGGAATCCCCATTTTTTCTTTGTCTGGAAATCATATTTATATTAAAGCGGAGGTGGATTCACCCAGCGGTCGGGGCCGGCAGCCGCTGACATCCTTCGACACTTGGACTGTACAACTAAACGAGGAGAGCGCTTACCCCCCTAACACTCCCCCACGTCTCATCCTACTTCATATACCGCACCATGTGGCGCCTTATGTTCCCTTTTCTCCTTCAGATAAAACAGCAGGAGGGGGCACAGCGGGGGCAATTATGGGAGATAAACATCTTATCTACAGCATTTCACTTCTCGTGCTCCAGAGCTGCTCTTCCTGGGAATGGAACGTTACAACCAGAGTCAGCGGAGTCTTCTGGCCACCCAGTCACCCACCTGCATACAAATACACTGATCAGCCAGAATATAATACCTCTGCCAGGTGAAGTGAAGAACACCGATGATCTGGTTACAATGGAGCCTGACAAGGGAATAAATGACAGGGGATATATTAGGGGGGGGGTATTTTCGGCAGCAGGTGAACAGTCAGGTCTTGAAGTCGTTGGAAGCAGGAAAAATGGAGTAAGTGTAAGAATCTGGGCGACTGCGACCAGGGACAAACTGTGATGTCCAGACGAGTGGGTCATCTGTAGAATGGCCGGTCTTGTGGGGTGTTCCCGGTCCAGTGGGGGGGGGGGGGTCAAGGTCTTGTGGGGTGTTCCCGGTCCAGTGGGGGGGGGGGTCAAGGTCTTGTGGGTCGCGGTATGTAGTGGTTAGTACCAACTAAAAGTGGAAGACTTGGCTTTTGTGGTCAGCTTAGTCCTCGAGGGCTCAATGTAATAACCGCCCATCAGAAATAGATCATGTATCCCACTCAGGATGTTATTCTACAATCTCCCACTTACAGCACCTCCTCATGTCCCAGGAAAAATGCAGAGTTCTCATAAATCCCCAAAAAACAATGCTGCCTCTACCAAACCTATAGCTACACCTCGAAACCTGTGCAAACCCTATACCCACACCTCAAAATTGTAGAAAACCCTATACCCACACCTCAAAATTGTAGAAAACACTATATCCACACCTCAAAACCTCTACAAAACCTCTACCCACACCTCAAGACCTCGACCAAACCTATACCCACACCTCAAGACCTCCACCAAACCTATAGCCACAACTCGAAACCTGTGCAAACCCTATACCCAAACCTCAAAATTGTAGAAAACCCTATACCCACACCTCAAAATTTTAGAAAACCCTATACCCACACCTCAAAATTGTAGAAAACACTATATCCACACCTCAAAA
This sequence comes from Rhinoderma darwinii, assembly GCF_050947455.1. Taxonomy (NCBI): domain Eukaryota; kingdom Metazoa; phylum Chordata; class Amphibia; order Anura; family Rhinodermatidae; genus Rhinoderma; species Rhinoderma darwinii. The sequence goes on from NW_027461746.1 coordinate 1,142,446, forward strand.
CCTCTACCCACACCTCAAGACCTCGACCAAACCTATACCCACACCTCAAGACCTCGACCAAACCTATACCCACACCTCAAGACCTCGACCAAACCTATACCCACACCTCAAGACCTCTACCAAACCTATAGCCACAACTCGAAACCTGTGCAAACCCTATACCCAAACCTCAAAATTGTAGAAAACCCTATACCCACACCTCAAAATTGTAGAAAACACTATATCCACACCTCAAAACCTCTACCCACACCTCGACCAAACCTATACCCACACCTCAAGACCTCGACCAAACCTATATCCACACCTAAAAACCTCAACCAAACCTATACCCACACCTCAAGACCTCTACCAAACCTATACCCACACCTCAAGACCTCTACCAAACCTCTATCCACACCTCAAGACCTCGACCAAACCTATACCCACACCTCAAGACCTCCACCAAACCTATATCCACACCTCAAGACCTCCACCAAACCTGTACCAAAACCTAAAGACCTCTACCAAACCTGTACCCACACCTAAAGACCTCTACCAAACCTATACCCACACCTCAATACCTCTACTAAACCTCTACCCACACCTCAAGACCTCGACCAAACCTATACCCACACCTCAAGACCTCCACCAAACCTGTACCCACACCTCAAGACCTCTACCAAACCTATATCCACACCTCAAGACCTCCACCAAACCTGTACCAAAACCTAAAGACCTCTACCAAACCTATATCCACACCTCAAGACCTCCACCAAACCTGTACCCAAACCTAAAGACCTCTACCAAACCTGTACCCACACCTAAAGACCTCTACCAAACCTATACCCACACCTCAAGACCTCTACTAAACCTACACCCACACCTCAAGACCTCCACCAAACCTTTACCCACAACTCAAGACCTCCACCAAACCTATACCCACACCTCAAGACCTATACCAAACCTATATCCACACCTAAAAACCTCGACCAAACCTATACCCACATCTCAAGTCCTCCACCAAACCTATACCCACACCTCAGGACCTCTACCAAACCTATACCCACACCTCAAGACCTATAGTCTCACCTCAGGACCTCTACCAAACCTATATCCTCACCTCAGGACCTCTACCAAACCTATATCTTCACCTCAGGACCTCTACCAAACCTATACCCTCACCTCAAGAGCCCTACCAAACCTATACCCGCGCCTCAAGACCCCTACCATACCTATACCCGCACCTCAAGACCTCTACCAAGCCCTATACCCACACCTCAAGACCTCCACCAAACCTATACCCACACCTCAAGACCTCTACCAAACCTCTACCACATCTATACCCACACCTCAAGACCTCCACCAAACCTATACCCACACCTCAAGACCTCTACCAAACCTATATCCGCACCTCAAGACCTCTACCAAACCTATACCCACACCTCAAGACCTCCTCCAAACCTATACCCATACCTCAAGACCTCTACCAAACCTATACCCGCACCTCAAGACCTCCACCAAACCTATACCCACACCTCAAGACCTCTATCAAACCTATACCCGCACCTCAAGACCTCTACCAAACCTATACCCACACCTCAATACCTCCACCAAACCTATACCCACACCTCAAGACCTCTACCAAACCTATACCCGCACATCAGTACCTCTACCAAACCTATACCCCCACCTCAAGACCTCTATCAAACCTATACCCGCACCTCAAGACCTCTACCAAACCTATACCCACAATTCAAGACCTCTTCCAAACCTATACCCGCACCTCAAGACCTCTACCAAACCTATATCCGCACCTCAAGACCTCTACCAAACCTATATCCACACCTCAAGACCTCCACCAAACCTATATCCACACCTCAAGACCTCTACCAAACCTATATCCACACCTCAAGACCTCCACCAAACCTATATCCACACCTCAAGACCTCTACCAAACCTATACCCACACCTCAAGACCTCTACCAAACCTATACCCGCACCTAAAGACCTCTACCAAACCTATATCCGCACCTCAAGACCTCTACCAAACCTATATCCACACCTCAAGACCTCCACCAAACCTATATCCACACCTCAAGACCTCTACCAAACCTATACCCGCACCTCAAGACCTCCACCAAACCTATATCCGCACCTCAAGACCTTTACCAAACCTATATCCACACCTCAAGACCTCTACTAAACCTACACCCACACCTCAAGACCCCTACCAAACCTATACCCACATCTCAAGACCTCTACCAAACCTATACCCACACCTCAAGACCTCTACCAAACCTATACCCACACCTCAAGACCTCTACCAAACCTCTACCCACACCTCAAGACCTCCACCAAACCTATACCCACACCTCAAGACCTCTACCACATCTATACCCACACCTCAAGACCTCCACCAAACCTATACCCACACCTCAAGACCTCTACTAAACCTACACCCACACCTCAAGACCCCTACCAAACCTATACCCACACCTCAAGACCTCTACCAAACCTATACCCACACCTCAAGACCTCTACCAAACCTATACCCACACCTCAAGACCTCTACCAAACCTATACCCACACCTAAAGACCTCTACAAAACCTCTACCCACACCTCAAGACCTCGACCAAACCTATACCCACACCTCAAGACCTCCACCAAACCTATAGCCACAACTCGAAACCTGTGCAAACCCTATACCCAAACCTCAAAATTGTAGAAAACCCTATACCCACACCTCAAAATTTTAGAAAACCCTATACCCACACCTCAAAATTGTAGAAAACACTATATCCACACCTCAAAACCTCTACCCACACCTCAAGACCTCGACCAAACCTATACCCACACCTCAAGACCTCGACCAAACCTATACCCACACCTCAAGACCTCGACCAAACCTATACCCACACCTCAAGACCTCTACCAAACCTATAGCCACAACTCGAAACCTGTGCAAACCCTATACCCAAACCTCAAAATTGTAGAAAACCCTATACCCACACCTCAAAATTGTAGAAAACACTATATCCACACCTCAAAACCTCTACCCACACCTCGACCAAACCTATACCCACACCTCAAGACCTCGACCAAACCTATATCCACACCTAAAAACCTCAACCAAACCTATACCCACACCTCAAGACCTCTACCAAACCTATACCCACACCTCAAGACCTCTACCAAACCTCTATCCACACCTCAAGACCTCGACCAAACCTATACCCACACCTCAAGACCTCCACCAAACCTATATCCACACCTCAAGACCTCCACCAAACCTGTACCAAAACCTAAAGACCTCTACCAAACCTGTACCCACACCTAAAGACCTCTACCAAACCTATACCCACACCTCAATACCTCTACTAAACCTCTACCCACACCTCAAGACCTCGACCAAACCTATACCCACACCTCAAGACCTCCACCAAACCTGTACCCACACCTCAAGACCTCTACCAAACCTATATCCACACCTCAAGACCTCCACCAAACCTGTACCAAAACCTAAAGACCTCTACCAAACCTATATCCACACCTCAAGACCTCCACCAAACCTGTACCCAAACCTAAAGACCTCTACCAAACCTGTACCCACACCTAAAGACCTCTACCAAACCTATACCCACACCTCAAGACCTCTACTAAACCTACACCCACACCTCAAGACCTCCACCAAACCTTTACCCACAACTCAAGACCTCCACCAAACCTATACCCACACCTCAAGACCTATACCAAACCTATATCCACACCTAAAAACCTCGACCAAACCTATACCCACATCTCAAGTCCTCCACCAAACCTATACCCACACCTCAGGACCTCTACCAAACCTATACCCACACCTCAAGACCTATAGTCTCACCTCAGGACCTCTACCAAACCTATATCCTCACCTCAGGACCTCTACCAAACCTATATCTTCACCTCAGGACCTCTACCAAACCTATACCCTCACCTCAAGAGCCCTACCAAACCTATACCCGCGCCTCAAGACCCCTACCATACCTATACCCGCACCTCAAGACCTCTACCAAGCCCTATACCCACACCTCAAGACCTCCACCAAACCTATACCCACACCTCAAGACCTCTACCAAACCTCTACCACATCTATACCCACACCTCAAGACCTCCACCAAACCTATACCCACACCTCAAGACCTCTACCAAACCTATATCCGCACCTCAAGACCTCTACCAAACCTATACCCACACCTCAAGACCTCCTCCAAACCTATACCCATACCTCAAGACCTCTACCAAACCTATACCCGCACCTCAAGACCTCCACCAAACCTATACCCACACCTCAAGACCTCTATCAAACCTATACCCGCACCTCAAGACCTCTACCAAACCTATACCCACACCTCAATACCTCCACCAAACCTATACCCACACCTCAAGACCTCTACCAAACCTATACCCGCACATCAGTACCTCTACCAAACCTATACCCCCACCTCAAGACCTCTATCAAACCTATACCCGCACCTCAAGACCTCTACCAAACCTATACCCACAATTCAAGACCTCTTCCAAACCTATACCCGCACCTCAAGACCTCTACCAAACCTATATCCGCACCTCAAGACCTCTACCAAACCTATATCCACACCTCAAGACCTCCACCAAACCTATATCCACACCTCAAGACCTCTACCAAACCTATATCCACACCTCAAGACCTCCACCAAACCTATATCCACACCTCAAGACCTCTACCAAACCTATACCCACACCTCAAGACCTCTACCAAACCTATACCCGCACCTAAAGACCTCTACCAAACCTATATCCGCACCTCAAGACCTCTACCAAACCTATATCCACACCTCAAGACCTCCACCAAACCTATATCCACACCTCAAGACCTCTACCAAACCTATACCCGCACCTCAAGACCTCCACCAAACCTATATCCGCACCTCAAGACCTTTACCAAACCTATATCCACACCTCAAGACCTCTACTAAACCTACACCCACACCTCAAGACCCCTACCAAACCTATACCCACATCTCAAGACCTCTACCAAACCTATACCCACACCTCAAGACCTCTACCAAACCTATACCCACACCTCAAGACCTCTACCAAACCTCTACCCACACCTCAAGACCTCCACCAAACCTATACCCACACCTCAAGACCTCTACCACATCTATACCCACACCTCAAGACCTCCACCAAACCTATACCCACACCTCAAGACCTCTACTAAACCTACACCCACACCTCAAGACCCCTACCAAACCTATACCCACACCTCAAGACCTCTACCAAACCTATACCCACACCTCAAGACCTCTACCAAACCTATACCCACACCTCAAGACCTCTACCAAACCTATACCCACACCTAAAGACCTCTACCAAACCTATACCCACACCTAAAGACCTCTACCAAACCTCTACCCACACCTCAAGACCTCCACCAAACCTATACCCACACCTCAAGACCTCTACCAAACCTATATCCGCACCTCAAGACCTCTACCAAACCTATACCCACACCTCAAGACCTCCACCAAACCTATACCCACACCTCAAGACCTCTACCAAACCTATACCCGCACCTCAAGACCTCCACCAAACCTATACCCACACCTCAAGACCTCTACCAAGACCAGCAATGAGTTTAAAAAAGCGCTAGCCCCCTCGACATGTTTCACTGCTTCAGCAGCGTCCTCAGGGGGTGATTTCAGGGCTATTACTTGCGCGTGTGATTTCCTCTTCCTTATATCGTGGGGAGACACACCTCAAGACCTCTACCAAACCTATATCCACACCTCAAGACCTCTACCAAAGCTATACCCACACCTCAAGACCTCTACCAAACCTATACCCACACCTCAAGACCTCCACCAAACCTACACCCACACCTCAAGACCTCTACCAAACCTATACCCACACCTCAAGACCTCGACCCACACCTCAAGACCTCCACCAAACCTATACCCACACCTCAAGACCTCTACCAAACCTATACCCACACCTCAAGACCTCCACCAAACCTATACCCGCACCTCAGAACCTCAGGGGGCAGTGCGGGGGGTATAATTCGTCCTCTGTATTTACCTTCGGTTGGACATTATAGTGTCGCTGAGCGCCGCGCCCTGCAGGGTGGGGTCGCCCCGAGATTCACCTTTTAACCATTTCCTTTCTGGACTGCAAAGCACAGAGACGAGCGGCATCATAGTGATAAAAAGTTTATTACATCAGGTAGTAACAATCCCCCCTGAGCAGTCCTAACACTGGATATACCCCCAGCGCCATTCCCCGGAGCGCCGCGCCCGTCTGACCGGTTCTCTCACATACGTGACATTTCTGAGCAGGGAACAGCACAGACGCTATACAACAGTCTCAGCCACTAATGTGCTGTGTCCATGCTGGGAGTTGTAGTCCTCCCGAAAGTCCTGTCCCCTCCCTCATGTCACCGTCGTCTAGCCAATTAAATTTTGGCGCAGATCCGGTCACTAGGACGCCCTCATGTTGAGTTCTTGGCAGTCGCGAGGCGGAGGATTCGTGACGTCGTCTTCATCATGGCGGCTTTGACCTGCGGAGAACGACTCCGATGCTCCGGCACAAGTGGTTAATACTGCGAGGAACCTCCGTTCCAATATGGCGTCCCACGTACGATACGCGCCTTGTCCTGGACATTGAGCGGTGCACGGCCAACAAGTCCTCCTGAGTTATTTGGGGTTCCCCATGAATATAACATGTGACCCCCAGGATGTGACGTTCAGCACCTGTGAGGTCCTCAATATGGCGGCCGGTAACCGCCATTGTCCGTCTCAGCAGTCGCCGTGATCCCAGACTTCATGGACTCCGTCCGTCCACGGGATAAAGAAGTAGTAACGGCCGGCGCTGCGGTCACTGGGGGTGCAGGGCGCGGCGCAGGACGTAGCGGGACGCAGCCTCCAGGTTCCACTGACACTTGTCCAGGATACGGCGACATTCCTCCTTACTGTGCCGGCTCACGTTGTACAGCTGCTCCACCTGCGCGGGCAACAAAGGGTTACACAGGTCAGACGGAAGGGTCCTAAAGGCCGTCTCATTGGTCATCTCACACACATCCTCTACTCACCTTCAAAGCTTGGACGGCGCGAGAAACATCACCACCAAAGCTGCGCAGAGCGTCCCGGCACTCATCGGTCGTTACACCGTGAACACGTTCCTCCACCTGAGCAGAAGAGACCAGGCGCACCGTTATATGACAGTATATAGTTACATCATGTCTTATACTCCAGTCACATCCAGAGCTGCAGTCACATTTCTGCTCTTACATAATGTCTTATACTCCAGTCACATCCAGAGCTGCAGTCACTATTCTGCTGTTACATCATGTCTTATAATCCAGTCACATCCAGAGCTGCATCCACAATTCCAGTGTGACATCATGTCTTATACTCCAGTCACATCCAGAACTGCAGCTACAATTCTAGTGTTACATAATGTCTTATACTCCAGTCACATCCAGAGCTGCAGTCACTATTCTGCTATTACATCATGTCTTATACTCCAGTCACATCCAGAACTGCAGTCACATTTCTGCTGTTACAACATGTCTTATACTCCAGTCACATCCAGAGCTGCAGCTACAATTCTGAAATTACATCATGTCTTATACTCCAGTCACATCCAGAGCTGCAGTCACATTTCTGCTGTTACATCATGTCTTATACTCCAGTCACATCCAGAGCTGCAGTCACATTTCTGCTGTTACATCATGTCTTATACTCCAGTCACATCCAGAGCTGCAGTCACATTTCTGCTGTTACATCATGTCTTATACTCCAGTCACATCCAGAGCTGCAGTCACATTTCTACTGTTACATCATGTCTTATACTCCAGTCACATCCAGAGCTGCAGTCACATTTCTACTGTTACATCATGCCTTATACTCCAGTCACATCCAGAGCTGCAGTCACATTTCTGCTGTTACATCATGTCTTGTACTCCAGTCACATCCAGAGCTGCATCGATAATTCCAGTGTGACATCATGTTTTATACTCCAGTCACCTCCAGAGCTGCAGTCACATTATGTCTTATACTGCAGTCACATCCAGAGCTGCAGTCACATTTCTGCTGTTACATTATGTCTTATACTGCAGTCACATCCAGAGCTGCAGCTATAATTCTGCTGTTACATCATGTCTTATACTCCAGTCACCTCCAGAGCTGCAGTCACATTTCTGCTGTTACATCATGTCTTATACTCCAGTCACCTCCAGAGCTGCAGTCACATTTCTGCTGTTACATCATGTCTTATACTCCAGTCACATCCAGAGCGGCAGTCACAATTCTAACGTCACACCCCGTTTCATACTCCAGTTACATCATAAGCAGCTGAAAGACACAACTCCGATATTGCAGCACAGCAGAGAACTCTATGGATAGACATTCAGCTTTGGATGCAGCTTTGGATGTGACTGGAGACAGGTCATGATGAGGTCAGTCATTGTCTACATTGGGTTCATGGTCCTCGGATCTTCTCACCTCTTTGACCTTTCTCTGGAGGTCGCACTCCGCTCCTTTCTGTGCCGCCACTTTCCCGTCTGATGGTAACCGATGGACTACTTCCCCAGCGGCTGGCAGGACTGAAGATGATGAGAACTTCTCTTTACTGGCCCGGGTCTGTTGGGAGGGGTAGTCCGTGTTTGGGAGGGGGAGGAGGCGTTCTTTGGGAGCGGACAGTTTTGGTTTGGGCAGCACCGGGGGTCGGAGGTTGGCGAGGATCCTGCGAGGAGGGAGGTCGCTCATTCTTCTCGGGGACGGCTCGCGGGGGGGAGAACTCTCCAGATCCCGCACACGGTTTTTGGGTCCAGGGGGGATCTGACGCCCATTTTGTGGACCGAAGTCCGAGAGAGACTCAAGACTTTTTGAGAGCCCTGAGGATGAAAGAACAAAGAGGGTGTTATCTGCGGGGCGTTATCTGCGGGGTGTTATCTGCGGGTGTTATCTGCGGGGCGTTATCTGCGGGGCGTTATCTGCGGGGCGTTATCTGTGGGTGTTATCTGCGGGGCGTTATCTGCGGGGCGTTATCTGCGGGGCGTTATCTGCGGGGCGTTATCTGTGGGTGTTATCTGTGGGGCGTTATCTGCGGGTGTTATCTGTGGGGCGTTATCTGCGGGCGTTATCTGCGGGTGTTATCTGCGGGGCATTATCTGCGGGGCGTTATCTGCGGGTGTTATCTGCGGGGCGTTATCTGCGGGTGTTATCTGCGGGGCGTTATCTGCGGGGCGTTATCTGCGGGTGTTATCTGCGGGGCGTTATCTGCGGGGCGTTATCTGCGGGTGTTATCTGTGGGGCGTTATCTGCGGGGCGTTATCTGCGGGTGTTATCTGCGGGGTGCTATCTGCGGGGCGTTATCTGCGGGGCGTTATCTGCGGGGCGTTATCTGCGGGGCGTTATCTGCGGGGTGTTATCTGCGGGTGTTATCTGCGGGGTGCTATCTGCGGGGTGTTATCTGCGGGGTGTTCAGCAGGTGGAGCAGCCTGGAGAACCAGTAAATGATGGACACTCACGTTGCATGCGCAGTAACTTGGCTTCCGCTGCTGCACCTCCTCCCGCTCCTCTCCGCGCAGCGTCCTTCCCTCTGTTCCGTCTTCTGAAAGAAACACAAAAGTGATGAGACTGAGGCGGAAGAAGCGGAGCCGAGCTGACGGCATCGCACAGACGGCCTCGCACAGACGGCCTCGCACAGACGGCCTCGCACAGGCGGCATCGCACAGACGGCCTCGCACAGGCGGCATCGCACAAACAACATCGCACGGGCGGCATCGCACAGACGGCCTCGCACAGACGGCCCCGCACAGACGGCCCCGCACAGACGGCCCCGCACGGACGGCCCCGCACAGACGGCCCCGCAGAGACGGCCTCGCAGAGACGGCCCCGCACAGACGGCCCCGCACGGACGGCCCCGCACGGACGGCCTCGCACAGACGGCCCCGCACGGACAGCCCCGCACGGACGGCCTCGCACAGACGGCCCCGCACGGACGGCCCCGCACGGACGGCCTCGCACAGACGGCCTCGTACAGACGGACTCGTACAGACGGACTCGCACAGACGGCCTCGCACAGACGGCCCCGCACAGACGGCCTCGTACAGACGGACTCGCACAGACGGCCCCGCACAGACGGCCCCGCACAGACGGCCCCGCACAGACGGCCCCGCACAGACGGCCTCGCAGAGACGGCCCCGCACAGACGGCCCCGCAGAGACGGCCTCGCACGGACGGCATCGCACGGACGGCATCGCACGGACGGCATCGCACAGACGGCATCGCACAGACGGCATCGCACAGACGGCATCGCACAGACGGCCTCATACTCACTCGTTTTCAGCTTCTGCATCTCCGAGAGACAACTTCACCAGACTGCTGGACAACTGCATGGAGCTCCGCACCAGCGCCACATCCTCCGGCCCCACCAGCGAGGCCGGAAATTGTCCCACCTTCAGGGTACGGCGGTTCTGTCCCCTCCACAGCGGGGCGTCCGTCCTAACAATGAGGAAAAGAAGAAACATGAGGAAATAGTCCACCACAGGGATCCCCGTATACCGGGAGTGGGGGGCTGAGAAATCTCTATGTCATCAGGAGTTCTCACATGAGATGGGACCTACCCAAAATCAATGACGGTGACAACATCTCCAGCATCCAACCGCAGTAAGGAGGGGTCCGTCACATCCTGCAGAACCCGGACCTCCGCTGGTCTCACCTGCCAAAATCACATTTGTCAGGACAAGTGTAACAACTGAGGGATACAGGGGCCGAGGGATACAGGGGCCGAGGGATACAGGGGCCGGGGGATACAGGGGCTGTGGGATACAGGAGGATACAGGGGCCGGGGTATAGAAAGACGGGGGTCTTAGGAGGAACAGGGGCCGGGGTATAGAAAGACGGGGGTCACAGGGGGATACAGGGGCCGGAGTATGGAGGAGAAGGGGGTCACAGGAGGATACAGGGGCCGGGGTATAAAAAGGCCATACAGGGGGAACAGGGGCCGGGGTATAGAAAGACGGGGGTCACAGGAGGATACAGGTGCCGGGGTATAGAGGAGAAGGGGGTCACAGGAGGATACAGGAGCCAGGGTATAGAGGGGAAGGGGGTCACAGGAGGATACAAGAGCCAGGGTATAGAGGGGAAGGGGGGTCACAGGAGGATACAGGGGCCGGGAGGAGAAGCGGGTCAGAGGAGGATACAGGGGCGGGGTATAAAAGGGCCATACAGGGGGATACAGGGATCAGGTATAGAAGACAGTACGGGTGCAGGGAGGACATTTTGGGATAGGCTCGTCTCCCTTACCTCTTGGATCAGGGTCATCAGGCTGCTGAAGTTTGGACGCAGTTCTGGTTTGTGGGCCCAGCACTTCATCATTATGGAGTATAAACCTTGGGGACAATCGTCCGGCCGCTCCAGCCGTTCTCCTTCTCGGTCAATTTTGCTTAAGATCTGGTGATCGAGAAGAAAACTCATATAAAGATGTTCTGCTCCGAGAGTGCAGAGATCTGTCATAAGATGGGGGCCGCACCATTACTACGGGGGACCCCTTATTCTCAACCCCCCAGACCCAGAGACAAATGTGTAAGGAGGTACCTGCCGACCGCTTAATCCCAGCCAAGGCTCCTGCCCGTAGGTGAACATCTCCCACAGGGTGACCCCAAACATCCAGACGTCCGACGGGTGAGAGAAGGTGCCAATCTTCAGACTTTCCGGAGAACACCTAAAAACATTGGGATAAATGGTCATTTGGGTGCTCCTAGAACCTCGCACCTTCTACTGGCCACCAGCCCTATGTAACGTCCCGCCCGCTACACCATCCCCGGGTCTTCTTACCATGCGAAGGGTATCTTGCGGTGAGCAGACATGACGTAATGGTCGCTGTGCCCAGACAGCGCCCTCATCAGTCCGAAGTCCCCGATCTTCACCACCTCTTCGCTGGTCAGCAGGATGTTTCGTGCCGCCAGATCCCGGTGAATAAACTTGCGGGATTCTAGGTAGCTCATCCCTGATGCGATCTGTAGAGAATACGACCACAAGTGCGGCAGAGGGAAGGAGCCGTATCGGGAACGCAGGGTGTCATGGAGGGATCCCAGATGTGCCAGCTCCGTAACCTATCAACCATAGAGAGAACCACGTGATATAGACAAGTCACCGCTCACCTCCGTCTCCACCATTACAGATAATCCTACTGATCCCCTCCCCCATCTTGCTGGTTCCATCCACCATTGGGGCACGACGGGTGAATTTTTGGGGTTTTGTAAAGGAATGGGATCCCTCTACTTGGCGGCCATTGATCATATAGAGCGCCGCGGGTCCTTACCATCTTCAGTGGCTGCGCCAGGACGACCCCGTACAGACGTATAAGGTGCGGGTGATCCAGGGCGTACATGGAATTCACTTCCTGCAGGAAATCGATGAGTGCGTCTGGGTCGGAGCTCGCGTCTGTACGGAGAGACTTCACTGCGGCGTTTACCTGTAGACAGAAACCAATGAATTATACAACAGGATCGGGTACACCCAAAAAATAATCTATCCCATGATGCTCCAGGTGGCAGAAGCCTCAAGGACAATTAACGTACCACTCTCCCGCCTGGTATCCTCCACTCTCCTCTTCTGACCACCCCAAAACACCCGTCGCCCAAGCGCTCAAAAAGGCTCAGGTCCCGCTCGTTGATCAGACATTTCAGGGAACAGTCGGGGTCCCCTCTGGGGGCAGAAGATGATGGGGGAGATGATGGAGAGATGATGGTATCTGGGAACGGGGAAGAATCTGGGCCGTCAGGGCCTCTTGTTGAGAACATCTGTGAAGAAGGAAAAATAGAAGGTAATTTCCCATTGAGAGACAAGAGGTAGTCACAGCCCCGCCCCCTGGGTATGTATATAATTAAAGGATATCTTCACCCAATATCTTTTGATCTTCTACTAGATGTTAACGGCCTCACGGACCCATCAAAGCAGAAAACAAAGGCAGGAAATGACTATTATTTGATTTTCCCCAGTAACCTCCACCCAGGACTCGTTGATTCTGGGTGGAGTGATTAATATGTGATGTTCTGTGAGTAATTCTCCATCTAGAGATGAGAGAATTGATCCATGGAGTCTTCACCAAATCATACCACAAACATGGCATATGGATTCCCCGAGTTTATGTGTAATGGTAGTCCGACCAGTGGAGCTCACGGGGTGGTCCGACCAGTGGAGCTCGTGTGGTGGTCCGACCAGTGGAGCTCACGGGGTGGTCCAACCAGTGGAGCTCCAGGGGTGGTCCGACCAGTGGAGCTCGCGGGGTGGTCTGACCAGAGGAGCTCATATGGTTGTCCGACCAGTGGAGCTCGCGTGGTGGTCCGATCAGTGGAGCTCGCGTGGTGGTCCGACCAGTGGAGCTCGCGGGGTGGTCCGACCAGTGGAGCTCGCGGGGTGGTCCGACCAGTGGAGCTCGCGGGGTGGTCCGACCAGTGGAGCTCGCGGGGTGGTCCGACCAGTGGAGCTCGCGGGGTGATCCGACCAGTGGAGCTCGCGTGGTGGTCCGACCAGTGGAGCTTGTGAGGGACTTTATGAGACTTAGGAATCTGAGGCCTCGTCCCAGTCCATGTGAAGCTCATTTTACAAGCTCCGTCTAATTAACATTTTATAAATAATGAGTAAACAACCAGCAGTGAATTAACGTCACCCACGGCCGCACCCACAGTCACCGTATGAATCACTTGTGTAAATGGTGCTCAGGACGCTGGAGCAAAGGTCACCTGGAGGAGTAACACAACAACCTGCAGCCGACACCAGCCAAGTCCTCACAGGGGTCACCACACTTCAAGGCGAACTCCATCAGCATTTCCCCCACCCGTAGGGCTCTGATGCCAACTCCTTAAATGTCTACATAATAGGACCGGAAATACATCTAGATGGAGCTCCCCTTAAAGTTACAGCCAAACGAACCCCAATCGAAACTCTTGGACGACAGTTGACAACTAATGAGCTAATAATGGTTTTACCACCATAGACGCGATGACACAACCGCTCAGTCATATTGACCAAATTATTGGAACCTCCATGGCCACCCTCAAGATAGATCAGGGGGGGGCATAGTCATTGCATCATTAAAGTAGATAGAGGCCTTCAAAGAAGTTGTTTCTAGAAACCTTGAGATCAAGCCTCAGTCTACGAGATGACCAGGACGATCTATGTGCCTCAAGTATTACAGAGATGCCAGAGTGGACAACCAATATGTCCGTGAACTTAATGGCCCTGGCCCTCAGCTAGTGATCATGGACTAATTCAGTGGAATAATTCAAGTTTTGTCAATCCTAGTAACCAGACTTGACCAACCAGACTTGACCCACCAGACTTGACCCACCAGACTTGACGCACCAGACTTGACCCACCAGACTTGACCCACCAGACTTGACCCACCAGACTTGACCCACGAGACTAGGCCCACCAGACTTGACCCACCAGACTAGGCCCACCAGACTTGACCCACTACAGCAAGTCAAGTCACCAATCATAACTAGTGAAAAGGCAAATCAACTGGAGTTATTGGCTCTTCTCTACAGGAAGTTCTCCTCGTTGTGCATTATAAGGGGCTCTCACCTTGTACATCCAGGATTTAGGCCGCACCGGGGGCTTTCTCCGTTTTATAGCTTCAAAGAGTCTTCTTTGTGCTGAAATAAAGAAATGTGAAAATGGTGAGAGGTAAGTTGTGGTCCGGCTTGTTACAGATTGGTGTCTCCTGCTTATCGGACATTAGATTGTCCATCACATTGAACAAGAATCTAAAAACAGGATGACGCCGACCATGAGAAGATACGACGGGCTTCATGTTGGCCGTATAAAGAAATGGTGAGATGTGAACATTAATATTAGGGGGAAAGAAATCATTAGATGAGAAGAAAATGTAAGGGGCAAACCATGGATGATGTATAAAGAGACCGCAGAGAAATAGACGGACAGAAGATAATGAAGAATCTACATAGGTCTAGGAGGACAGGAGATGATGGACAATCTACATAGGTCTAGGAACACAGGAGATCATGGATAATCTATATAGGTCTAGTATGACAGGAGATCATGGAGAATCTATATAGGTCTAGTATGACAGGAGATCATGGATAATCTGCAAAGATCTAGGAGGACAGGAGATCATGGAGAATCTACATAGATCTAGGAGGACAGGAGATGATGGAGAATCTACATAGATCTAGGAGGACAGGAGATGATGGAGAATCTACATAGATCTAGGAGGACAGGAGATCATGGATAATCTGCAAAGATCTAGGAGGACAGGAGATCATGGAGAATCTACATAGATCTAGGAGGACAGGAGATCATGGAGAATCTACATAGATCTAGGAGGACAGGAGATGATGGAGAATCTACATAGATCTAGGAGGACAGGAGGTCATGGACAATCTACATAGATCTAGGAGGACAGGAGGTCATGGACAATCTACATAGATCTAGGAGGACAGGAGATGACGGAGAATCTACATAGATCTATAAGGACAGGAGGTGATGGAGAATCTATAAAGGGTCTAGAAGGACAGGAGATGATGGAGAATCTATAAAGGGTCTAGAAGGACAGGAGATGATGGAGAATCTACATGGGACCTGGTGGGAAGATGGAATTTCAGAATTTACAAACGTTTTTTTAATATCTACAAGTTAAAGCCTGAAACTTGATAGACAGTAGGTGGTGGAGTTTACATGAAGGAATCAAGGATCAGAAGATGGGGACATATACACATGGTGAATGCACCTGGGCCCTAAGGGTCAGGAGATGATACATCTATAGGGGTCATCTGAGATGTGGATGTAGTATGGACCTGGTGGACATGCCATGTTAAAATATCCACTTGGGGCTTGAGGGACTAGAGATTATGAAGAAGCCACATTGGGCTTGAGGGACTAGAGATGATGAAGAAGCCACGTTGGGCTTGAGGGACTAGAGATGATGAAGAAGCCACATTGGGTTTGAGGGACTAGAGATGATGAAGAAGCCACGTTGGGCTTGAGGGACTAGAGATGATGAAGAAGCCACGTTGGGCTTGAGGGACTAGAGATGATGAAGAAGCCACATTGGGCTTGAGGGACTAGAGATGATGAAGAAGCCACATTGGGTTTGAGGGACTAGAGATGATGAAGAAGCCACGTTGGGCTTGAGGGACTAGAGATGATGAAGAAGCCACGTTGGGCTTGAGGGACTAGAGATGATGGAGAAGCCACGTTGGGCTTGAGGGACTAGAGATGATGGAAATCTACCACCACTAATATGTAGAATTTGAACAACTTTTTAAAGATTCCTAAACTGCTCCTAGGAATGATAGATTACATATCTCATTCCAAGCTGAAGAATAGTGACCTCATTCCAGGGATTCTGGGGAGATGCAGGTGACACAACTGATGAATCACACGTTACACGTGAGAAAGTATCGGACACGAGGGAACAGTACAAGTAACAAGAACAACAACACTGGAGGGGAATCTTATGCAATAGACGGAGAGAGGACAAGTCACTTTCCTAATGTCTATAGTGAGTAGACTTATGTAAGGCTAGCATGTGGGATACAGTCCCGGAGAACCGCACAGCACTACATTCCCCATCACAAATCCTGTATCTAAGTCTATAATGTGTGAAAGGTCCTCAGAAAACCACACCGGACTACATCCCCATCATCAGCCATGTATCTAAGTGTATCATCAGCCGTGTATCTCTAGTCCCTCAAGCTCCATGTGGCTTCTTCATCATCTCTTGTCCCTCAAGCCCAACGTGGCTTCTTCATCATCTCTAGTCCCTCAAGCCCAACGTGGCTTCTTCATCATCTCTAGTCCCTCAAGCCTCATGTGGCTTCTTCATCATCTCTAGTCCCTCATACTACATGTGGCTTCTTCATCATCTCTAGTCCCTCAAGCCCCATGTGGCTTCTACATCATCTCTAGTCCCTCAAGCCCCATGTGGCTTCTTCATCATCTCTAGTCCCTCCAGCTCCATGTGGCTTATTCATCATCTCTAGTCTCTCAAGCTCCATGTGGCTTCTTCATCATCTCTAGTCCCTCAAGCCCCATGTGGCTTTATTATCATCTCTAGTCCCTCAAGCCCCATGTGGCTTCTTCATCATCTTTAGTCCCTCAAGCCCCATGTGGCTTCGTCATCATCTCTAGTCCCTCAAGCCCCATGTGGCTTCTTCATCATCTCTAGTCCCTCAAGCTCCATGTGGCTTCTTCATCATCTCTAGTCCCTCAAGCCCAATGTGGCTTCTTCATAATCTCTAGTCCCTCAAGCCCCATGTGGCTTCTTCATCATCTCTAGTCCCTCAAGCCCCATGTGGCTTCTTCATCATCTCTAGTCCCTCAAGCCCCATGTGGCTTCTTCATCATCTCTAGTCCCTCAAGCTCCATGTGACTTTACTATCATCTCTAGTCCCTCAAGCCCCATGTGGCTTCTTCATCATCTCTAGTCCCTCAAGCTCCATGTGGCTTCTTCATCATCTCTAGTCCCTCAAGCCCCATGTGGCTTCTTCATCATCTCTAGTCCCTCAAGCCCAATGTGGCTTCTTCATCATCTCTAGTCCCTCAAGCCCCATGTGGCTTCTTCATCATCTCTAGTCCCTCAAGCCCCATGTGTCTTCTTCATCATCTCTAGTCCCTCAAGCCCCATCATCTCTAGTCCCTCAAGACCCATGTGGCTTCATCATCATCTCTAGTCCCTCAAGACCCATGTGGCTTCTTCATCATCTCTAGTTCCTCAAGCCCCATGTGGCTTCTTCATCATCTCTAGTCCCTCAAGACCCATGTGGCTTCTTCATAATCTCTAGTCCCTCAAGCTACATATGGATATTCTAACATGGCATGTCCACCAGGTCCATGCTACATCCACATCTCAGATGACCCCTATACATGTATCATCTCCTGACCCTTAGGGCCCAGGTGCATTCACCATGTGTATATGTCCCCATCTTCTGATCCTTGATTCCTTCATGTAAACTCCACCACCTACTGTCTATCAAGTTTCAGGCTTTAACGTGTAGATATTAAAAAAACAATTAAATTATGAAATTCCATCTTCCCACCAGGTCCCATGTAGATTCTCCATCACCTCCTGTTGCACAGTACTACAGCCCTCATCATGAGCCGTGTATCCCTCAGATAATCGCACAGTACTACAGCCCTCATCATGAGCCGTGTATCCCTCAGATAATCACACAGTACTACAGCCCTCATCATGAGCCGTGTATCCCTCAGATAATCGCACAGTACTACAGCCCTCATCATGAGCCGTGTATCCCTCAGATAATCGCACAGTACTACAGCCCTCATCATGAGCCGTGTATCCCTCAGATAATCGCACAGTACTACAGCCCTCATCATGAGCCGTGTATCCCTCAGATAATCACACAGTACTACATCCCTCATCAGGTTCCGTGGATCTTACCTGGTCTTCCCATTCCGATCTGATCTAAGTCAAATGGTTTCACAAAGTCGAAGTGTCCCGGCCGCGTCACGTTCAGTTCATCCCGGATTTTGGGGTAAAATTGTTCCAGTTGGACCTCCCGCAGGAGTGAGAGCAGCCACTCGGTCCCGTCCTCAGTCACCATCTCAGCACCTGGAGAGAAGAGTCGCTGTGTCAGGAGGGATGGGGTGTCCGTGGGATTTATGGGGCTGGATGACTCCCAGACTCCTGTACTTGTGGTTTATCCGGGGAACAGTCTGATCTATAAACAGCCGCGCAAATCCAACGCACTGTAAACACACAACACCCGGGTGACGGGACACGCCCGCCCGGCGGCTCACCCTCACGTGTGCCGAGCCAAGAAACAACATGTACCGGCACAGGAGGAATGAGGAAGAGGCAGGAAACACACGTGTACTACGCAACCTATCATTGTACTGTACAGAAATAATGACCTAATCATTGTACTGTACAGTAATACTGACCCCATCATTGTCCTGTACAGTAATACTGACCCCATCATTGTCCTGTACAGTAATACTGACCCCATCATTGTACTGTACAGTAATACTGACCCCATCATTGTCCTGTACAGTAATACTGACCCCATCATTGTACTGTACAGTAATACTGACCCCATCATTGTCCTGTACAGTAATACTGACCCCATCATTGTACTGTACAGTAATACTGACCCCATCATTGTACTATACAGTAATACTGACCCCACCATTGTCCTGTACAGAAATACTGACCCCATCATTGTCCTGTACAGTAATACTGACCCCATCATTGTCCTGTACAGTAATACTGACCCCATCATTGTACTATACAGTAATACTGACCCCATCATTGTACTATACAGTAATACTGACCCCATCATTGTACTGTACAGTAATACTGACCCCATCATTGTACTGTACAGTAATACTGACCCCATCATTGTACTATACAGTAATACTGACCCCATCATTGTACTATACAGTAATACTGACCCCATCATTGTCCTGTACAGTAATACTGACCCCATCATTGTACTGTACAGTAATACTGACCCCATCATTGTACTGTACAGTAATACTGACCCCATCATTGTACTATACAGTAATACTGACCCCATCATTGTCCTGTACAGTAATACTGACCCCATCATTGTCCTGTACAGTAATACTGACCCCATCATTGTCCTGTACAGTAATACTGACCCCATCATTGTCCTGTACAGTAATACTGACCCCATCATTGTACTGTACAGTAATACTGACCCCATCATTGCACTATACAGTAATACTGACCCCATCATTGTACTGTACAGTAATACTGACCCCATCATTGTACTATACAGTAATACTGACCCCATCATTGTCCTGTACTGTATACATCAGAAACTGACCATATAACAATCCTAATCACCAGACACTGACCCTATAACCATCCTATACACCAGTCGCTGACCCTATAGAAATCCTATACACCAGACACTGACCCTATAACCATCCTATACACCAGACACTGACTCTATAACCATCCTATACACCAGACACTGACTCTATAACCATCCTATACACCAGACACTGACCCTATAACAATCCTATACACCAGACACTGACTCTATAACCATCCTATACACCAGACACTGACTCTATTACCATCCTATACACCAGACACTGACCCTATAACCATCCTATACACCAGACACTGACCCTATAACCATCCTATACACCAGTCGCTGACCCTATAGAAATCCTATACACCAGACACTGACCCTATAACAATCCTAACACCAGTCACTGACCATATAACAATCCTATACACCAGGCACAGACCCTATAACAATCATATACACCAGACACTGACCCTATAGCAATTCTATACACCAGACACTGACCCTATAACCATCCTATACACCAGACACTGACCCTATAACCATCCTATACACCAGACACTGACCCTACAACAATCATATACACCAGACACTGACCCTATAGCAATTCTATACACCAGACACTGACCCTATAACCATCCTATACACCAGACACTGACCCTATAACCATCCTATACACCAGACACTGACCCTATTACCATCCTATACACCAGAAACTGACCCTATAACAATACTATACACCAGACACTGACCCTATAGAAATCCTACACACCAGACAGCGACCCTATAACAATACTATACACCAGACACTGACCCTACAACAATCCTATACACCAGTCACTGACCCTATAACAATCCTATACACCAGACACTGACCCTATAACGGTCCTATACACCAGACACTGACCCTATAACGGTCCTATACACCAGACACTAACCCTATAACCATCCTATACACCAGACACTAACCCTATAACCATCCTATACACCAGTCACTGACCCTATAACTATTCTATACACCAGACACTGACCCTATAACCATCCTATACACCAGACACTGACCCTATAACCATCCTATACACCAGACACTGACCCTATAACCATCCTATACACCAGACACTGATCCTATAACCATCCTATACACCAGAAACTGACCCTATAACAATTCTATACACCAGACACTGACCCTATAACCATCCTATACACCAGACACTGACCCTATAACAACCCTATAAACCAGACAGTGACCCTATAACCATCATATACACCAGACACTGACCCTATAACAATCCTATACACCAAACACTGACCCTATAACCATCCTATACATCAGACACTGACCCTATAACTATTCTATACAGAAGATACTGACCCTATAACAATCCTATACACCAGACACTGACCCTATAACCATCCTATACACCAGACACTGACCCTATAAAAATCCTATACACCAGTCACTGACCCTATAATAATCCTATAAACCAGACACTGACCCTATAACAGTCCTATACACCAGACACTAACCCTATAACCATTTTATACAGCAGACACTGAACCTATAACCATCCTATACACCGGACACTGACCCTATAACCATCGTATACACCGGACACTGACACTATAACCATCCTATACACCAGACACTGATCCTATAACCATCCTATACACCAGACACTGACCCTATAACCATCCTATACACCAGACACTGATCCTATAACCATCCTATACACCAGACACTGACCCTATAACCATCCTATACACCAGTCACTGACCCTATAACCATCCTATACACCAGACACTGACCCTATAACAATCCTATACACCAGACACTGACCCTATAACCATCCTATACACCAGTCATTGACCCTATAACCATCCTATACACCAGACACTGACCCTATAACTTTCCTATACACCAGACACTTACCCTATAACCATCCTATACACAGACACTGACCCTATAACCATCCTATACACCAGACACTGACCCTATAATAGTCCTGTACACCGGACACTGACCCTATAATAGTCCTGTACACCAGACATTGACCCTATAATAGTCCTGTACACCGGACACTGACCCTATAATAGTCCTGTACACCAGACACTGACCCTATAATAGTCCTGTACACCAGACACTGACCCTATAATAGTCCTGTACACCAGACACTGACCCTATAATAGTCCTGTACACCAGACATTGACCCTATAATAGTCCTGTACACCGGACACTGACCCTATAATAGTCCTGTACACCGGAAACTGACCCTATAATAGTCCTGTACACCGGACACTGACCCTATAATAGTCCGGTACACCGGACACTGACCCTATAATAGTCCTGTACACCGGACACTGACCCTATAATAGTCCTGTACACCGGACACTGACCCTATAATAGTCCTGTACACCGGACACTGACTCTATAATAGTCCTGTACACCGGACACTGAATCTATAATAGTCCTGTACACCGGACACTGACCCTATAATAGTCCTGTACACCGGACACTGACCCTATAATAGTCCTGTACACCGGACACTGACCCTATAATAGTCCTGTACACCGGACACTGACCCTATAATAGTCCTGTACACCGGACACTGACCCTATAATAGTCCTGTACACCGGACACTGATCCTATAATAGTCCTGTACACCAGACACTGACCCTATAATAGTCCTGTACACCGGACACTGACCCTATAATAGTCCTGTACACTGGACACTGACCCTATAATAGTCCTGTACACCGGACACTGACCCTATAATAGTCCTGTACACCGGACACTGACCCTATAATAGTCCTGTACACCGGACACTGATCCTATAATAGTCCTGTACACCAGACACTGACCCTATAATAGTCCTGTACACCGGACACTGACCCTATAATAGTCCTGTACACCGGACACTGACCCTATAATAGTCCTGTACACCAGACACTGACCCTATAATAGTCCTGTACACCAGACACTGACCCTATAATAGTCCTGTACACCAGACACTGACTCTATAATAGTCCTGTACACCGGACACTGACTCTATAATAGTCCTGTACACCGGACACTGACCCTATAATAGTCCTGTACACCGGACACTGAATCTATAATAGTCCTGTACACCGGACACTGACCCTATAATAGTCCTGTACACCGGACACTGACCCTATAATAGTCCTGTACACCGGACACAGACCCTATAATAGTCCTGTACACCAGACACTGACCCTATAATAGTCCTGTACACAAGACACTGACTCTATAATAGTCCTGTACACCGGACACTGACTCTATAATAGTCCTGTACACCGGACACTGACCTATAATAGTCCTGTACACCGGACATTGACCCTATAATAGTCCTGTACACCGGACACTGACCCTATAATAGTCCTGTACACCGGACACTGACTCTATAATAGTCCTGTACACCGGACACTGACCCTATAATAGTCCTGTACACCGGACACTGACGCTATAATAGTCCTGTACACCGGACACTGACCCTATAATAGTCCTGTACACCGGACACTGACGCTATAATAGTCCTGTACACCGGACACTGACCCTATAATAGTCCTGTACACCGGACACTGACCCTATAATAGTCCTGTACACCGGACACTGACCCTATAATAGTCCTGTACACCGGACACTGACCCTATAATAGTCCTGTACACCGGACACTGACCCTATAATAGTCCTGTACACCGGACACTGACCCTATAATAGTCCTGTACACCAGACACTGACCCTATAATAGTCCTGTACACCAGACACTGACCCTATAATAGTCCTGTACACCGGACACTGACTCTATAATAGTCCTGTACACCGGACACTGACTCTATAATAGTCCTGTACACCGGACACTGACTCTATAATAGTCCTGTACACCGGACACTGAATCTATAATAGTCCTGTACACCGGACACTGACCCTATAATAGTCCTGTACACCGGACACTGAATCTATAATAGTCCTGTACACCGGACACTGACCATATAATAGTCCTGTACACCGGACACTGACCCTATAATAGTCCTGTACACCGGACACAGATCCTATAATAGTCCTGTACACCGGACACTGACCCTATAATAGTCCTGTACACCGGACACTGACCCTATAATAGTCCTGTACACCGGACACTGACCCTTTAATAGTCCTGTACACCGGACACTGACCCTATAATAGTCCTGTACACCGGACACTGACCCTATAATAGTCCTGTACACCGGACACTGACCCTATAATAGTCCTGTACACCGGACACTGACCCTATAATAGTCCTGTACACCGGACACTGACCCTATAATAGTCCTGTACACCGGACACTGACCCTATAATAGTCCTGTACACCGGACACTGACCCTATAATAGACTTGTACACCAGACACTGACCCTATAATAGTCCTGTACACCGGACACTGACTCTATAATAGTCCTGTACACCGGACACTGACTCTATAATAGTCCTGTACACCGGACACTGACTCTATAATAGTCCTGTACACCGGACACTGAATCTATAATAGTCCTGTACACCGGACACTGACCCTATAATAGTCCTGTACACCGGACACTGACCCTATAATAGTCCTGTACACCAGACACTGACCCTATAATAGTCCTGTACACCGGACACTGACCCTATAATAGTCTTGTACACCGGACACTGACCCTATAATAGTCCTGTACACCGGACATTGACCCTATAATAGTCCTGTACACCAGACACTGACCCTATAATAGTCCTGTACACCGGACACTGACTCTATAATAGTCCTGTACACCGGACACTGACCCTATAATAGTCCTGTACACCGGACACTGACCCTATAATAGTCCTGTACACCGGACACTGACCCTATAATAGTCCTGTACACCGGACACTGACCCTATAATAGTCCTGTACACCGGACACTGACCCTATAATAGTCCTGTACACCGGACACTGACCCTATAATAGTCCTGTACACCAGACACTGACCCTATAATAGTCCTGTACACCGGACACTGACCCTATAATAGTCTTGTACACCGGACACTGACCCTATAATAGTCCTGTACACCGGACACTGACTCTATAATAGTCCTGTACACCGGACACTGACTCTATAATAGTCCTGTACACCGGACACTGACTCTATAATAGTCCTGTACACCGGACACTGACTCTATAATAGTCCTGTACACCGGACACTGACTCTATAATAGTCCTGTACACCGGACACTGAATCTATAATAGTCCTGTACACCGGACACTGACCCTATAATAGTCCTGTACACCGGACACTGACCCTATAATAGTCTTGTACACCGGACACTGACCCTATAATAGTCCTGTACACCGGACACTGACTCTATAATAGTCCTGTACACCGGACACTGACTCTATAATAGTCCTGTACACCGGACACTGACTCTATAATAGTCCTGTACACCGGACACTGACTCTATAATAGTCCTGTACACCGGACACTGACCCTATAATAGTCTTGTACACCAGACACTGACCCTATAATAGTCCTGTACACCGGACACTGACTCTATAATAGTCCTGTACACCGGACACTGACTCTATAATAGTCCTGTACACCGGACACTGACTCTATAATAGTCCTGTACACCGGACACTGACCCTATAATAGTCCTGTACACCGGACACTGACCCTATAATAGTCCTGTACACCGGACACTGACTCTATAATAGTCCTGTACACCGGACACTGACCCTATAATAGTCCTGTACACCGGACACTGACCCTATAATAGTCCTGTACACCGGACACTGACTCTATAATAGTCGTGTACACCGGACACTGAATCTATAATAGTCCTGTACACCGGACACTGACCCTATAATAGTCCTGTACACCGAACACTGACCCTATAATAGTCCTGTACACCAGACACTGACGCTATAATAGTCCTGTACACCAGACACTGACCCTATAATAGTCTTGTACACCAGACACTGACTCTATAATAGTCCTGTACACTGGACACTGACTCTATAATAGTCCTGTACACCGGACACTGACCCTATAATAGTCCTGTACACCAGACACTGACCCTATAATAGTCCTGTACACCGGACACTGACCCTATAATAGTCTTGTACACCAGACACTGACCCTATAATAGTCCTGTACACCGGACAGTGACCCTATAATAATCCTGTACACCAGACACTGACCCTATAATAGTCCTGTACACCGGACACTGACCCTATAATAGTCCTGTACACCGGACACTGACCCTATAATAGTCCTGTACACCGGACAGTGACCCTATAATAGTCCTGTACACCAGACACTGACCCTATAATAGTCCTGTACACCGGACACTGACTCTATAATAGTCCTGTACATCGGACACTGACCCTATAATAGTCCTGTACACCGGACACTGACCCTATAATAGTCCTGTACACCGGACACTGACCCTATAATAGTCCTGTACACCGGACACTGACCCTATAATAGTCCTGTACACCGGACACTGACCCTATAATAGTCCTGTACACCGGACACTGACCCTATAATAGTCCTGTACACCGGACACTGACCCTATAATAGTCCTGTACACCGGACACAGCCGTTTGCAGGCTATTGGTCATTTTATAGGAGATAATTAGTAAATGAATCATTAGCGTCTCATGTTCTGCTGATTTCATGTCTCCCGGGGGCAGATGTCTCATCTAACTCCAGATATAAACATGAAATCAGCACCAAACTCTGCCAATTATATCACCTACCTGTGCCAGGGGCGCCCACACCTGTAACGCAGCCGAACCCGGCACATTTTAGGCATTTTATATTCTATTAAACGGACTAATTCTAAACCCGACTGCAAATCTCATATACTCATATAATACTGATCCACTAGACAGCGGAGCCTGGCCGAAAATCCAGAGGCAAACCCCAAATATCAGACCCCAAAAAAATACAATTCTAGAACCATAACCATTAATCCAAAAGTCTAATATCCAAAACCCTACAACCTAAATCTAGATTTCTATCATTAAACTCCAGAACCCTCAATCCATAATCCTAACCCAAACTGCAGAACCCTAACCCAATCCGACCTCTAACCGGTGACGATGTACCCGATCCCCTCTGTCAGCCCAATCACTACCCACTCTATATCCTATCCCCTCCCTACCCGGTAACTCTCCACCCCATCCTCTCTCAACCCTGCGACTCTCTACCCTGTGACTCTCTACCCTGTGTCTCTCTACCCTGTGACTCTCTACCCTGTGACTCTCTACCCTATCCTCTCTCTATCTTGTCACTTTCTAACCTATCTACTCTCTACCCTGTGACTCCCTACCCTCTCACTCTCTACCCTATCCTCTCTCTATCCTGTCATTCTCTACCCTGTGACTCTCTACCCTCTCACTCTCTACCCTATCCTCTCTCTATCCTGTCACTCCTTACCCTATCTTCTCTCTAACCTCTCACTCTCTACCCTATCCTCTCTCTATTCTGTCACTCCTTACCCTATCTTCTCTCTACCCTGTGACTCTCCACCCTATCCTTTCTTTCTCTCTACCCTGTCCACTCTCGACCCTGTGACTCTCTACCCTCTTACTCTCTACCCTATCCTTTCACTCTCTACCCTATCTTCTCTCTACTTTGTGACGCTCCACCCTAAATACTCTCTACCCTGTTACTCTCTCTATCTGGTGACTCTCTACCCTATCCCATTTCTACCCTCTCACTTTCTTTCCTATCCACTCTCTCTATCCAGTGACTCTCTATCCTGTCACTCTCGACCCTATCCTCTATACTTTGTGACTCTCTACCCTGTCACTCTCTCTACCCGGTGACTTTCTACCATCTCCTTCTCTACACTATCCTCTCTCTATCCGGTGACACTCTTCCCTATGCTCTCTCTACCCCATCCACTCTCTACCCCATCCATTCTCCACCTTGTCACTCTCTACCCTCCCATTCTCCACCTTATTCTCTCTCTACACTATCCACGCACAACCCTGTGACTGTCTACCCTTTCCCCCCTACCCTATCCTCTCTCTATCTGGTGACTCTCTACCTTGTCACTCTCTACCCTATCTACTCTCTACCCTGCGACTCTCTGCCCTGTCCCTTTTCTACCCTGTCACTCTCTACCCTATCTACTCTCTATTCTGTCCTCTTTCTACCCTATCTTTTCTCGACCCTGTCACTCTCTACCCTGTCGCTCTCTACCCTGTGTCACTCCTTACATTATCCACTGTCCACAAGTTCCACTCTCTACCCTGACCCTTCTCTTCATTATTTTTATGATCTGCTGGTAACTTTCTGCATGCAGGTGGAGGTGCATCTGCCGTGTAATGATGAGTATACATGAAGGCGCTCAATGACCGTTCAGATTTTATAAACACTTTCTAAACCTGGAAGTATTTGGGTAATTTTGAAAACAACTAGTGAGAGTATGAACGCCCCAGGATCAGTGGCCGCACCCCACGCCCGTCCTCACGTGTGGTGGGTGTGACGGTTACATCGCCCACATCTCAGAAACCACACGTGTGTCTGTCCTACCAGGGCACCGCTGTGTTTTCTGTTCTACAAGAGTCCCCCAGTCCCCATTGCACGAGACACGGGTGACAGGGACATAGACGTGACCCCACGAGTAGCCAGTCCGTCAGTACAGTGAGCGCGCACACAGTGTAACATCAACACCTATTCACATGTGCACTCTCACTAATACCTGGACACACACGTCAGTGTTATACTCACACTTACGTAGGCGAGGGCTCTATGGAGACACAGGTGCACGTCCACAATCCCAATACCGCGCTGCAAACATCAGCGTAATGTAAATGAACGTAGTCGCTTTGTGACCAGCAAGTTGCTGCGACCACGAGCACACACTCATATGTTTACAGTACATTGATCATCATTACCTGGACTCACACTTACACTCAGTATTACACACACTCACCATTACCTGGACTCACACTTACACTCAGTATTATACACACTCACCATGACCTGGACTCACACTTACACTCAGTATTATACACACTCACCATGACCTGGACTCACACTTACACTCAGTATTACACACACTCACCGTTACCTGGACTCACACTCAGTATTACACACAATCACCGTTACCTGGACTCACACTTACACTCATTATTACACACACACACACACACACACACACACACACACACCCCGTTACCGGGACTCACACTTACACTCAGTATTACACACACACACACACCATTACCTGGACTCACACTTACACTCAGTATTACACACACCCGCTGTCACCTGGACTCACACTTACACTCAGTATTACACAAATTCACAGTTACCTGGACTCACAATTACACTAATTATTACACACACACACACACCGTTACCTGGACTCACACTTACACTCAATATTACACACACTCAACGTCACTGTTACCTGGACTCACACTTACACTCAGTATTACACACACTCACTTTAACCTGTACTCACACTTACACTCAGTATTACACACACCCTCCATTACCTGGACTCACACTTACACTCAGTATTACACACACTCTTCATTACCTGGACTCAAACTTACACTCAGAATTACACACACTTACACTAACCGTTACCTGGACTCACACTTACACTCAGTATTACACACACTCACTGTTACCTGGACTCACACTTACACTCAGTATTACACACACCCCCCATTACCTGGACTCACACTTACACTCAGTATTACACACACTCACCGTTACCTGGACTCACACTTACACTCAGTATTACACACACCCTCCATTACCTGGACTCACACTTACACTCAGTATTACACACACTCACCGTTACCTGGACTCACACTTACACTCAGTATTACACACACTCACTTTAACCTGTACTCACACTTACACTCAGTATTACACACACCCTCCATTACATGGACTCACACTTACACTCAGTATTACACACGCTCACCGTTACTTGGACTCACACTTACACTCCGTATTACACACTCTCAATTACCTGAACTCACACTTACACTCAGTATTCCACACACTCTCCATTACCTGGACTCGCAGTTACACTCAATATTACAGACACTCACCCTCACCGTTACCTGGACACACACTTACACTCAGTATTACACACACTCACACTCACCATTACCTGGACTCACACTTACACTCAGTATTACACATACCCACTGTCACCACTTACACTCAGTATTACACAAACTTTCCATTACATGGACTCACACTTACACTCAGTATTACACACACACACACACACACACACACACACACACACACACACACACACTCTCACCGTTACCTGGACTCAAACTTACACTCATTATTACACACACACTCTTCATTACCTGGACTCACACTTACACTCAGAATTACATACACTTACACTCACCATTACTTGGACTCACACTTACACTCAGTATTGCACACACTCACACTCTTCATTACCTGGACTCACACTTACACTCAGAATTACACACACTTACACTCACCGTTACTTGGACTCACACTTACACTCAGTATTGCACACACTCACACTCTTCATTACCTGGACTCACACTTACACTCAGAATTACATACACTTACACTCACCGTTACTTGGACTCACACTTACACTCAGTATTGCACACACTCACACTCTTCATTACCTGGACTCACACTTACACTCAGAATTACATACACCCACTGTTACCTGGACTCACACTTACACTCAGTATTACACACACCCACTGTTACCTGGACTCACACTTACACTCAGTATTACACACACCCACTGTTACCTGGACTTACACTTACACTCAGTATTACACACACCCACTGTTACCTGGACTAGCACTTACACTCAGTATTACACACACTTTCCATTTCCTGGACTCACACTTACACTCAGTATTACACACACTAACCGTTACCTGGACTCACACTTACACTCAGTATTACACACACTCACCGTTACCTGGACTCACACTTACACTCAGAATTACATACACTTACACTCACCGTTACTTGGACTCACACTTACACTCAGTATTGCACACACTCACACTCTTCATTACCTGGACTCACACTTACACTCAGAATTACATACACCCACTGTTACCTGGACTCACACTTACACTCAGTATTACACACACCCACTGTTACCTGGACTCACACTTACACTCAGTATTACACACACCCACTGTTACCTGGACTTACACTTACACTCAGTATTACACACACCCACTGTTACCTGGACTAGCACTTACACTCAGTATTACACACACTTTCCATTTCCTGGACTCACACTTACACTCAGTATTACACACACTAACCGTTACCTGGACTCACACTTACACTCAGTATTACACACACTCACCGTTACCTGGACTCACACTTACACTCAGAATTACATACACTTACACTCACCGTTACTTGGACTCACACTTACACTCAGTATTGCACACACTCACACTCTTCATTACCTGGACTTACACTTACACTCAGTATTACACACACCCACTGTTACCTGGACTAGCACTTACACTCAGTATTACACACACCCACTGTTACCTGGACTCACACTTACACTCAGTATTACACACACCCACTGTTACCTGGACTAGCACTTACACTCAGTATTACACACACTTTCCATTTCCTGGACTCACACTTACACTCAGTATTAGGGCATGACCACACATGGCGGAATTCCTCCGCAACTGTCCGCATCAATGCCGCACAGAATCTGCGTTGCAGATTCTGCAGCGGATCTGCACAAAATGTGCAGAAAATTGATGCGGACTGGCCGCTGCGGACTGCAGGAAAAGTGCTTCTCTTCTCCCTATTCAGTGCAGGATAGAGAGAAGGGACAGCACTTTCCCTAGTGAAAGTCAAAGAAATTCATACTTACCGCCCGTTGTCTTGGTGACGCGTCCCTCTTTCGGCATCCGGCCCGACCTCCCTGGATGACGCTCCAGTCCATGTGACCGCTGCAGCCTGTGCTTGGCCTGTGATTGGCTGCAGCCGTCACTTACACTGAAACGTCATCCTGGGAGGCCGGACTGGAGACAGACGCAGGGAGTTCTCGGTAAGTATGAACTTCTATTTTTTTACAGATACATGTATATTGAGATCGGTAGTCACTGTCCCGGGTGCAGAAACAGTTACTGCCGATCGCTTAACTCTTTCAGCACCCTGGACAGTGACTATTTACTGACGTCTCCTAGCAACGCTCCCGTCATTACGGGAGCCCCATTGACTTCCTCAGTCTGGCTGTAGACCTAGAAATACATAGGTCCAGCCAGAATGAAGAAATGTCATGGTAGTAAAAACAATACGCTCCGCAGCACACATAAGATCTGCGGACTTCATTGCGGAATTTTGACTCTCCATTGAAGTCAATGGAGAAATTCCGCCATGAGTCCGCAACCAGTCCGCCACTGCTCCGCAACAGACAGAGCATGCTGCGGACACCAAATTCCGCTCCGCAGCCTATGCTCCGCAGCGGAATTGTACGCATCGTGTAAACGAACACTGCTAAATTAAAGTGAAAGTCAATGGAGAAACGGCTCCGCTGCGGATTAACGCTGCGGAGTGTCCGCAGCGGAATTTAAGTGAAATTCCGCTATGTGTGAACCCGCCCTTACACACACTAACCGTTACCTGGACTCACACTTACACTCAGTATTACACACACTCACCATTACCTGGACTCACACTTACACTCAGTATTATACACACCCTCCATTACCTGGATTCACACTTATACACAGTATTACACACACTCTCAATTACCTGGACCCACACGTACACTCAATATTACACACACTCACCCTCAATGTTACCTGGACTCACACTTACACACAGTATTACACACACTCACCGTTACTTGGACTCACACCTACACTTAGTATTACACACACGCACACACACACACACACACACACACACACACACACACACACACACATACACACACACACACACACACACACACCATTACCTGGACTCACACTTACACTCAGTATTACACACCCTTCATTACCTGTAATCACACTTACACTCAGTATTACACACACCCACTGTTACCTGGACTCACACTTACACTCAATATTACACACACTCACCGTTACCTGGACTCACACTTACTCTCACTGTTACCTGGACTCACACTCACTGTCACGGTTACCTGGACTCACACTTACTCTCATTGTTACCTGGACTCACACTCACTGTCACGGTTACCTGGACTCACACTCACTCTCACTGTTACCTGGACTCACACTTACTCTCACTGTTACCTGGACTCACACTTACTCTCACTGTTACCTGGACTCACACTTACTCTCACTGTTACCTGGACTCACGCTCACTCTCACTGTTACGTGGACTCACACTTACTCTCACTGTTACCTGGACTCACACTTACTCTCACTGTTACCTGGACTCACACTTACTCTCACTGTTACCTGGACTCACACTTACTCTCACTGTTACCTGGACTCACGCTCACTCTCACTGTTACGTGGACTCACACTTACTCTCACTGTTACCTGGACTCACACTTACTCTCACTGTTACCTGGACTCACACTTACTCTCACTGTTACCTGGACTCACACTTACTCTCACTGTTACCTGGACTCACGCTCACTCTCACTGTTACGTGGACTCACACTAAGGCCTCATTCACACGAGCGTGGCGTTTTTGCGCACGCAAAAACGCTGCGTTTTGCGTGCGCAAAAGCCACTT
This sequence comes from Rhinoderma darwinii, assembly GCF_050947455.1. Lineage (NCBI taxonomy): Eukaryota > Metazoa > Chordata > Amphibia > Anura > Rhinodermatidae > Rhinoderma > Rhinoderma darwinii. The sequence continues at coordinate 1,176,033 of NW_027461746.1, forward strand.
AAAGCTCCGTGGGGCAGCAGCATATGATGCGCGGCTGCGTGGTTTTCGCGCAGCCGCCATCATTATGACACTCCGTTTGAATGTTTGTAAACAGAAAAGCACGTGGTGCTTTTCTGTTTTCATTCATCATTTTGACAGCTGTTGCGTGAATCACGCTTGTCCCACGGAAGTGCTTCCGTGCGACATGCGTGGTTTTCACGCACCCATTGACTTCAATGGGTGCGTGATGCGCGAAAAACGCCCAAAGAACGGACATGTCGTGACTTTTTTTCAGCGGACTCACGCTGAGTAAAAATCACGGACATGTCTGCACGGCCCCATAGACTAATATAGGTCCGTGCAACGCGCGTGCAAATCACGCGCGTTGCACGGACGTAATTCACGTTCGTCTGAATAAAGCCTTACTGTCACTGTCACCTAGACTCACTCTCACTGTTACCTGGACTCACACTCACTCTCACTGTTACCTGGACTCACACTTACTCTCACTGTTACCTGGACTCACACTTACTCTCACTGTTACCTGGACTCACACGTACAGTCACTGTTACCTGGACTCACTCTCACTGTTACCTGGACTCACACTTACTCTCACTGTTACCTGGACTCACACTCACTGTCACTGTTACCTGGACTCACACTCACTGTCACTGTTACCTGGACTCACTCTCACTGTTACCTGGACTCACACTTACTCTCACTGTTCCCTGGACTCACACTTACTCTCACTGTTACCTGGACTCACACTTACTCTCACTGTTACCTGGACTCACACTCACTCTCACTGTTACCTGGACTCGCACTCACTCTCACTGTTACCTGGACTCACACTTACTCTCACTGTTACCTGGACTCACACTCACTCTCACTGTTACCTGGACTCACACTCACTGTCAGTGTTACCTGGACTCACTCTTACTCTCACTGTTACCTGGACTCACACTTACTCTCACTGTTACCTGGACTCGCACTCACTCTCACTATTACCTGGACTCGCACTCAATGTCACTGTTACCTGGACTCATACTCACTGTCACTGTTACCTGGACTCACTCTCACTCTCACTGTTACCTGGACTCACACTTACTCTCACTGTTACCTGGACTCACACTTACTCTCACTGTTACCTGGACTCACTCTTACTCTCACTGTTACCTGGACTCACACTTACTCTCACTGTTACCTGGACTCACACTTACTCTCACTGTTACCTGGACTCGCACTCACTCTCACTGTTACCTGGACTCACACTTACTCTCACTGTTACCTGGACTCGCACTCACTCTCACTATTACCTGGACTCGCACTCAATGTCACTGTTACCTGGACTCATACTCACTGTCACTGTTACCTGGACTCACTCTCACTGTTACCTGGACTCACACTTACTCTCACTGTTACCTGGACTCACTCTTACTCTCACTGTTACCTGGACTCACACTTACTCTCACTGTTACCTGGACTTACACTTACTCTCACTGTTACCTGGACTCGCACTCACTCTCACTGTTACCTGGACTCACTCTCACTGTTACCTGGACTTACACTTACTCTCACTGTTACCTGGACTCACACTTACTCTCACTGTTACCTGGACTCACACTCACGCTCACTGTTACCTGGACTCGCACTCACTGTCACTGTTACCTGGACTTACACTCACTGTCACTGTTACATGGACTCACACTCACTGTTACCTGGACTCACACTTACTCTCACTGTTACCTGGACTCACACTTACTCTCACTGTTACCTGGACTCACTCTTACTCTCACTGTTACCTGGACTCACACTTACTCTCACTGTTACCTGGACTCACACTTACTCTCACTGTTACCTGGACTCGCACTCACTCTCACTGTTACCTGGACTCACACTTACTCTCACTGTTACCTGGACTCGCACTCACTCTCACTATTACCTGGACTCGCACTCAATGTCACTGTTACCTGGACTCATACTCACTGTCACTGTTACCTGGACTCACTCTCACTGTTACCTGGACTCACACTTACTCTCACTGTTACCTGGACTCACTCTTACTCTCACTGTTACCTGGACTCACACTTACTCTCACTGTTACCTGGACTTACACTTACTCTCACTGTTACCTGGACTCGCACTCACTCTCACTGTTACCTGGACTCACTCTCACTGTTACCTGGACTTACACTTACTCTCACTGTTACCTGGACTCACACTTACTCTCACTGTTACCTGGACTCACACTCACGCTCACTGTTACCTGGACTCGCACTCACTGTCACTGTTACCTGGACTTACACTCACTGTCACTGTTACATGGACTCACACTCACTGTTACCTGGACTCACACTTACTCTCACTGTTACCTGGACTCACTCTCACTGTTACCTGGACTCACACTTACTCTCACTGTTACCTGGACTCACACTTACTCTCTCTGTTACCTGGACTCACTCTTACTCACACTGTTACCTGGACACACTCTTACTCTCACTGTTACCTGGACTCACACTTACTCTCACTGTTACCTGGACTCACTCTCACTGTTACCTGGACTCACACTTACTCTCACTGTTACCTGGACTCACACTTACTCTCACTGTTACCTGGACTCACTCTCACTGTTACCTGGACTCACACTCACTGTTACCAGGACTCACACTTACTATCACTGTTACCTGGACTCACACTTACTCTCACTGTTACCTGGACTCACACTTACTCTCACTGTTACCTGGACTCACACTCACTCTCACTGTTACCTGGACTCACACTCACTCTCACTGTTACCTGGACTCACACTCACTCTCACTGTTACCTGACCTCACACTCACTGTCACTGTTACCTGGACTCACACTCACCATCACTGTTACCTGGACTCACAGGTTCTCTCACTGTTACCTGGACTCACACTCACTGTCAGTGTTACCTGGACTCACACTTACTCTCACTGTTACCTGGACTCACACTTACTCTCACTGTTACCTGGACTCACACTTACTCTCACTGTTACCCGGACTCACACTCACTGTCACTGTTACCTGGACTCACTCTCACTGTTACCTGGACTCACACTTACTATCACTGTTACCTGGACTCACACTTACTCTAACTGTTACCTGGACTCACACTTACTCTCACTGTTACCTGGACTCACACTCATTCTCACTGTTACCTGGACTCACTCTCACTGTTACCTGGACTCACACTCACTCTCACTGTTACCTGGACTCACACTCACTGTCACTGTTACCTGGACTCACACTCACTCTCACTGTTACCTGGACTCACAGGTTCTCTCACTGTTACCTGGACTCACACTCACTGTCAGTGTTACCTGGACTCACACTTACTCTCACTGTTACCTGGACTCACACTTACTCTCACTGTTACCTGGACTCACACTTACTCTCACTGTTACCCGGACTCACACTCACTGTCACTGTTACCTGGACTCACACTCACTGTCAGTGTTACCTGGACTCACACTTACTCTCACTGTTACCTGGACTCACACTCATTCTCACTGTTACCTGGACTCACTCTCACTGTTACCTGGACTCACACTCACTCTCACTGTTACCTGGACTCACACTCACTGTCACTGTTACCTGGACTCACACTTACTCTAACTGTTACCTGGACTCACACTTACTCTCACTGTTACCTGGACTCACACTCATTCTCACTGTTACCTGGACTCACTCTCACCTGGACTCACACTCACTCTCACTGTTACCTGGACTCACACTCACTGTCACTGTTACCTGGACTCACACTCACTCTCACTGTTACCTGGACTCACAGGTTCTCTCACTGTTACCTGGACTCACACTCACTGTCAGTGTTACCTGGACTCACACTTACTCTCACTGTTACCTGGACTCACACTTACTCTCACTGTTACCTGGACTCACACTCACTCTCACTGTTACCTGGACTCACACTCACTCTCAGTTACCTGGACTCACTCTCACTGTTACCTGGACTCACACTCACTGTCACTGTTACCTGGACTCACACTTTCTCTCACTGTTACCTGGACTTACACTCACTGTCACTGTTACCTGGACTCACACTCACTGTCACATGGACTCACACTCACTGTCACTGTTACCTGGACTCACTCTCACTGTTACCTGGACTCACACTCACTCTCACTGTTACCTGGACTCACACTTACTCTCACTCTTACCTGGACTCACTCTTACTCTCACTGTTACCTGGACTCACACTTACTCTCACTGTTACCTGGACTCACACTTACACTCACTGTTACCTGGACTCACACTCACTGTCACTGTTACCTGGACTCACACTCACTGTCACTATTACATGGACTCACACTCACTGTCACTGTTACCTGGACTCACTCTCACTGTTACCTGGACTCACACTCACTCTCACTGTTACCTGGACTCACTCTCACTGTTACCTGGACTCACACTTACTCTCACTCTTACCTGGACTCACTCTTACTCTCACTGTTACCTGGACTCACACTTACTCTCACTGTTACCTGGACTCGCACTCACTGTCACTGTTACCTGGACTCACACTGTCACCTGGACTCACTCTCACTGTTACCTGGACTCACACTTACTCTCACTGTTACCTGGACTCACACTTACTCTCACTGTTACCTGGACTCACACTCACTATTACCTGGACTCGCACTCACTGTCACTGTTACCTGGACTCACACTCACTGTCACTGTTACCTGGACTCACTCTCACTGTTACCTGTACTCACACTTACTCTCACTGTTACCTGGACTCACACTTACTCTCTCTGTTACCTGGACTCTCTCTCACTGTTACCTGGACACACTCTTACTCTCACTGTTACCTGGACTCACACTCACTCTTACTGTTACCTGGACTCACACTCACTCTCACTGTTACCTGGACTCACACTTACTCTCACTGTTACCTTGACTCACACTTACTCTCACTGTTACCTGGACTTACTCTCACTGTTACCTGGACTCACACTTACTCTCACTGTTACCTGGACTTACTCTCACTGTTACCTGGACTCACACTTACTATCACTGTTACCTGGACTCACACTTACTCTCACTGTTACCTGGACTCACACTTACTCTCACTGTTACCTGGACTCACACTCACTCTCACTGTTACCTGGACTCACACTCACTCTCACTGTTACCTCGTCCCACACTTACTCTCACTGTTACCTGGAATCACACTTACTCTCACTGTTACCTGGACTCACACTCACTCTCACTGTTACCTGGACTCACACTCACTGTCACTGTTACCTGGACTCACACTTTCTCTCACTGTTACCTGGACTCACACTCACTGTCACTTTTTCCTGTACTCACACTTACTCTCACTGTTACCTGGACTCACACTTACTTTCACTGTTACCTGGACTCACACTCACTCTCACTGTTACCTGGACTCACACTCACTCTCACTGTTACCTGGACTCACACTCACTCTCACTGTTACCTGGACTCACACTCACTCTCACTGTTACCTGGACTCACACTTTCTCTCACTGTTACCTGGACTCACACTCACTCTCACTGTTACCTCGTCCCACACTTAGTCTCACTGTTACCTGGACTCACACTTACTCTCACTGTTACCTGGACTCACACTCACTCTCACTGTTACCTGGACTCACACTTACTCTCACTGTTACCTGGACTCCCACTCACTCTCACTGTTACCTGGACTCACACTCACTCTCACTGTTACCTGGACTCACACTCACTCTCACTGTTATCTGGACTCACACTCACTGTCACTGTTACCTGTACTCACACTTTCTCTCACTGTTACCTGGACTTACTCTCACTCACCCTCACCTG